>NC_084976.1:29612966-29748935 GCF_963691925.1 Scomber scombrus | reverse complement strand
GGATCTGATATCTGCTGCCAATAGACTCAATAGATTGGAATGGTATTTGTTTTGTATGGGTTTTAAAATCTAATTTACAAAATGTAATTACACATACATTATTAAATACACTTACAATAGTGTCTGGTGTTTTATATTAATATTTTTATCCCACACATAATGTCAAAAAATGGTAATCTGAAAATTATCAAATCCAGCATAATTACACCGAATAACGTACCTCATGTATGTGCTCACATACCAGTCATAGGTGAAAAAAAAGTTACATTTTGCTGAATTATAAAAGCCAGAAGGTGTTATTAATGGGGAGCCTGCTCTTCTTGCTGAATGGAGCCAAATTATTTGGCTCACTTAAAAGAGCCAGAATTCCCATCACTAAAAGGTCTGGGAAGATAGAGAGCAAGGAAACAAAGTTTTAAAAAGGAGTAGAAAAAAATCCTTTCCAAAAGCAGGAAACTTGGAAAACTAAGAAAAGTCTTCAGGTGTGATGAAATTATCTTCCAAAATGGCAAACAGGTGGTTTGTGTGAGAACACAATGTAGGAGTGATATTTATCTACAGTATTTATCCTTCATGCAGCACTTCACGCCTTCCACATGTCATAATCAAACAGACCAATCAGCTTGAATGTGCTCTTTTTATGGTGTGAGGAGGGTGTGACTTCATTTGTCAAGCTCACTGAGCCAGAAAGACCTGGGTTAATTCCTGAAAATCCCTTAACATGATTCATGGCTACTCTTTTGAATGAACTATGCATAATAACCAGAAACTAATCAAATGACTACAATTTTTATATTTTTAACTTATGTGTAGTCAAGTATGAAATTCAAAAACATAATGAAACAGGATTGTAAAATATGTTTAATGTTTAGATTTCAATCTTTGTGTGATACTGAGTCAAACTTTGTGCTTAATACGATCAGATGTTCAGATTTTAAGTGTAGTCTCATGAGCTCACATTGTTGAGATTTGGGGTCATTTTTTATATTATGCAACATAGTTGTGGTTTTCTCGGTGATTCTCAACATGTACACTTTTCATATAATATACTGGTTTTTATCCCTAAACTAGCTTCATGTTTACGATTTCACTGAATTAGAAATGAGAAAGTATTAGATTTCATGTTGCGTGACAGTATCTTTTTTGGCATTATTATATACAATGTGGGAAGCAGTGAAAAACACATAATTAGTGTCAACAGAGCCTTTTAGCCTGTTTTGCTCATTGATTTGGTTTTAAATATTTGTATGGTTTGGTGTCACTACTCAAAAGGCTCTGATAAACCCACAGTACACTTCAGAGAGAAAAGACAGGAGCACACTGATTGATATGCAGCCTTTAATAATGCAAGCAGATTAATGTTTCAACATTACTGACAGAATCAAAGAAGGACAAAGGCATAAGGCAAACACACATATGATAGGTGTAAATTTCTTATTGGTTCGAAGGTTGAACAAGAATTACAACATATTGGATGATAGATGATAAGGTGGGAATTGCCAGAGCCAATGTCCAGGTGCCAAACCCAAAGATTAAAAACAGAAAAACAAGAATTATGTGAAATCAAGAACAAAAGATACATTTTGTAGATGACATTACATCATGTATTGGAGGAAGTATGACAAATTCAGCTCTTCATCCAGCATCTAGTAGCTGTTGAACATATTTTTCTCAGGAGTCATGGACACCAAACTAGAGCTAAAAGGAGATTTAATAATGGATTCACATTCATCCTGTAGGCAGATACATGACTCCTAAAGAATGGCAATGTTGTTTCTGTTGACAGGATGTGTAAATGGGCAACTGTTTATTTTATTGGACTGGTTTATGATGTTGGGGTTGTGTTTGTCAGCATGTTATGGAATTATTCTGCCCACTGGCAATCAAACATCTATTAATGCAGCTTTAATGTCATCTAACCATATGTTGTCTCTAATGATGTCAATGTCCAAAGGGAAACTTAAGATATGATTTCTACAAAAATGTATAAAAGAGCATCAGCTAAATACCAGCTATGTAAAATTGCCACTGTTTTACACTTTGAACCTCATTAGATCTAATCCAATACAGAGCCATACACCTCCACCTCACATAGGATGAGGTACTCGTGTCTTCCAGGAATGACTATGGTAAGATAGCGACCGTCCATCCCGTTACACTGGAACGTTTGGGAAACACCTGCAGGGATGTTATTGATCACCGCACACCTAGTAGAAAAAGAAAATACTTTTAACTGTTAATTTATAGAGTAAATGAATACAAAATGGAACAGGGATGTCTCATTTGCATTTTGGTGATTAAAAAGGAATTTTGATAAATATAATTTACTGCTATGCAGTGTTGGGGAAGTTACTCAAAAAATAATATATTACACATTACCGCAAGCGTGCATGAAAGGCACCTTTGATTTATTTATTTTTTATTTGCCCAATTTATGCATAATAATTGAAGAACTAATGTAACCCAAGTAATGCCACATTTCTTTGTTTAGTAACTGTAATGTGAATACTTAATGTAGACATTGTAACGCGTTACATCACTGCGTTACAGGTAAATGTAATGTGATTACAGTACCCAACAATGCTGCTAAGTTATGCCAAACCACTATCCTTAGACTTTCGTTGTCCCAAATACATCTGTTCATTCATTATTCATTAATGACCAATGTTTATCGTTGTAAATTTCTAAATAATAGACTGTTAACTACCTTGGATTGTTGTTGCCATTGTGTTGAGGAGAGTTTCCGATGCGGATCTCAGCTCCATTGAGTCGGTGTGGGTCACCATCTCTGCTGACAATGTTGACAGAAAACACTTTTTGGGTTTTCCCCATATCCAGTCGCCACCAGGGGTTGAGATCATATCCTGTGTGGCTGCAGGTGGCCCGGCCCCAGACACTGTCACGATTCCCATCTATGGCATTATATGCGTGGCCAAATGAATGCAGTGATGACTGTGAGGCTTTTCCTCGGACTGCCAGGTTCTCTTCTGTATGAAAGGACACATTGGCAAACATCAGTGCTGACGGCTAGTTTTCCTTGCCGTCTATAGAACAAGGTAGTCCCAATTTATCTTGAACACAAATTTCACAACTATCTGCACATTTTTGTCTTTGCAGTGATTAAACAAAACTGGGTTCAAGTAAAAATTTTGCAGCTGTTATTTGTTTGGATCATCACTGCAAAAGTTAAAAGATGTATCAACAACTGGCAGTAGCAACTATCCAAACGTTGGATTTCCCTGACTATCAGTCTCAATGTAGTGCTGCACCTGGAGAATCAACAGCATGTTTCATTTAATGACTAAACTATCTTGATAAAATGAAAAACATAAACCAACTCTGAGATGAAGAAAATAAACTGAAGCTAATTGTGCAGCAGAGATGCTGCTCTCCACTAATAACAAAACAGCAGTGCACAGATTGTAAGATGATTGCTTTTTTAAATAAAAATGCTTTGGTACAAAATGCTTCTGCCACATATTTCATTCTCACCAGTTGGAGCACGGTATCCGTAGACTTCCACTTCACAAAGTGCGAGGATCTTTTCTAAACCAGGTACAACCACAGTCACATAACGTCCCTCCACATGTTTTGTAACAGTTACTGTGTAAGATCTGCCTGCTGGGATACTGGATATTACAGCAATACTGAAACAAGGGAGAAAGGAAACAGTGCAGGAATGCATTTTTAGAACTGTAATACTTTAAATGCACCCTACACACTATACAACACATTTCTATATCATTAAAAAAAAAAAAAATCACTTAAATTCAAAACATCCATTTATTGAGTATTATAAGATTTGTAATCTGACCTTTTTATTTATAAATTAAATATAGTTCATGTGCCTTAGTATTTCTGCTGCCTGCATTACTGAGCAACATGTTGTCTAAATAAGCAACAAACAGCTGATTGTAGAAAAGGCTTTCACAGGTACGATGGGAGATTCATTATTCTGACTGATTTGTTTTTGGTGTGACCTCACACACATAGAAAATTGGCATCAGTTACACTTTTACAGACAATTAATGGAACATGTATCAATCATATTCATATATGGTCATGTTATACATTTAAAATTAAGAGACTTATGACTGGAGTTAGATCTGAGGGTTTGATAGCATTATTAGTACATTTAGGAAGATTGAACAGGTTAGACCAATGAATGAACATAATGCTTGAAACTAATGTTTGTAGAAAAATAAAGGCAAACCAAATTATGAGACTACATCTCAAATCAATATAATACTCGATATGTCAGGATCTGGATGGTTTACAATGTGTGTTGAACAGTTTCCAGGGAAAATCCTGTATGAAACGAGTAATCACTGTATGTTCACTCACACTGGGTTTGCTGCACCATTGTCTCGTAAAGAGTTTCCAATATGAATCTCTGCTCCATCGATCCTTTCTGCACAGCAGTCTCCTCTGTTGGTGATGATGATGGATGTGACCACGTAGGTATCCAGCAGGTCCACCCTCCACCAGGGGTTGGTCTGACTATCAGTGTGGCTGCATGAGCCAGCCGCAAGACGAGAGTCACGGTTTCCATCAATGGCATTGTAGGCAGATCCGAATATATTCTCCCAACGATCTGACTGTGTCGCTTTTCCTCGCAAGGCCACGTTTTCTATGAATGAGACACATAACATGTGAACTGGCTGAGAAACTACATTCTACATTCCATCAAATGGCATTGTAAGCAGTCCCAGAACCCTTCACGAGACCCTCACACTTGTGAGAATGAGTGGTTTTGCAATGCAAGGTCATATTTCCTATCAAAGAAATACAAACATTTTCCCCCCAAAATGTAATGTTGTTCATCTCCGTGGATGAATTCATATCACATCCGAAATCATCTGTTTTACCATCCTGTGGTCTGGATTATTGTGATTTGAAAGATAAAATAAAATAGATTTCATAGAATTATATACTGGAAATGAGCCTCAGCAATTGCAAACATATTTGTTTATATTGTTAAATATATCAATGTAACATCGCCTTTAACCTGGCTCTTTATTCACTCCAAAATAAACAACATCTCTCAAAAAATGACAATCATTCCAATATTCCCTCATTTGTCTCTTTTAAAAAAAAATAAATGTCACCATCTGTAGAATTTGGTGAGCTGAAATAAAAGGGTAAACAGTCCTGAGCAGCTGCAGTCAGTTCTGTTAAATCCACTACTGGATATTTCAAATCACTCTGTGATAGAAATCAAAAGGTGTTTGACACCTGACAATCATTTCTCTACATTGAAAAACCTAGTTTTACAATAAAGTGTTAATATAGCATTCCCAAATGCTAAACTAAGAAACACATACAATACTGGTCAAAAGTTTGGACACATTTTCCCATTCCCTTTAAGACTCAGGGTCTCCCATATGAGATGAGATGCTGCGTGCAACATGGGAAAACAAATACAGAAAAATAAATGATGAATAAAATGTGTTTGGTTTTATTGATTGTCACATTTCATGTTTTAAGCTGAAAACCAAACGTCAGTAGTCTATTTTTTACATTTTTCAGCTTTTCATTTGTCAGATTAAACTGAATAATTCAGTGAATGGATGAAACATGGACCCATAACACATCCAAGCTACATACATCTTTGTTATCACTCCCCATTTTAGGGCACCATGTTTGATAACACAAATATCAAGTATCACAGACAGAGCCAGATCATACTCACGATAAGTGTAGGCCGAGCACGTCCCCACAAAGAGCAGCGAGAACAGCACTGAATTGAGTTTCATTGTTCTGGTTGAGACAGATAACAGAGTTAATCACTGATGGATATTAAGTAATTATATGCAGCTGACAATACTCATGAAATGAAATAACCCAACAAACTGCATATTTGTGAGCATTCAGCTACAACCACATACCTTGACATGCAGAATAAACTCAGAGGAAAATGAACTGCTGCTTTAGCTGTGCTGATGAATGTGATATAATGTGGAGCACAAAGAGATATTTATGTGAACATCTTATTGTGACATGTGCAGGGATGGGCAACTGTAGATGGGGTCGTAAAATAGGAGTTGACAGCTGTATGTCCATTGATTATGTTTGATGTTTTGTGTCAATATTGAATATCAAATACTGCATCAAACTTTACAGTTACTAGGAATCTGTTGTAGTGTGTTCGTAAAAACAGGGCACGGGACAACATATAACACTATATAGCAGCTCATGGAGTCATTTTTAGGTGTATGAAACAATTGAACTTTTAGCCAAAGCCTGTGACCCATGTAGACTGCAAACAGCTGGATAAGCATGAGACAGGTACGGTAGGTGAGTGGGTGGGTGTGGGAACAAATTGACAGGGAGAGGTGTGTATGGGGAGTTTCATGAATTGTGTGTGAATGAATAGATCCTCCTGATGAGCAGGGTGGCATCTTGTATGGCAGCACATGACATCAGTGTATGAATATGTGTGAATCAGTGAATGTGGTTTGAAGTGTAAAAGTGATTCAACTGGTCAGAAGACTAGAAAAAGTGCTATAAAGTATAAGTGCAGTCCATTTACCATTCACATCAGTGACACCGGGCTGCCGACCCCCACTGATAGTGTTTACAGAACACAGGTGATGGGTCCACATGTAATGCATTCTGGTTGATTTCCCTCTTAATTGAGGGAATTGTGACAGAGGAAGACTTTCTCTCAGTTTTATCTTGTCATAGTCCACCAGTTTTGAAAGTAATAGCATATTCCTACTAAATACTGTAAGTGACCTGGTTTTATAAATCATCATTACAGTGCTGAAATTCCTCTTTAAGTACTCCTCATGAACCATCTTGCCCTCTTAACCTGTCCTGTATGCTGCTCTACTTTTTTAATATTTGAATGCTGCACCTGAATTATCCTTGTGTATTAATGTGATATGTTAATAAACTTGCATAACCTTGCCATACAGGATCCAGGATCCAGGATCCAGGATCAGGTTTAGTGGCTGAATTCACAGACACACAGCAACATTGGCAATCTGACAGAGGACAATAATAAAGGGGCAGGTGTGTGTACATAATGGAGTTATCAGGAACATGCGACCATTAGGTGATGACTGTTGCAGATACAGAGTTACTGGAGAGGTCACTTGGAAAGATGGGAGGGCATCTGGTGGTCAGGTGATGAATGGCAAGGAGTGAGAAAGTGGATGAAATGCAAGGAACTGGAGAAGCAAGAGTTTGGTTTGAAGGCAGAACCGGAGGCAGGATGAGAAAATGAAATACCACTCCATAGAGAAAGTGTGAGGTGCATTAGCTCAGTTAAAATAGAATAGAATAGAATAGAATAGATCTTCATTGTCCAACAGATGCACTACACACATAGACTGTATATAAAATGGACGTAACATCCGTGACGTCACCCATTGGTTTGTGGACTGCTGCTTGGAAGCGGATAGTTTCGGATCTTGGAAGCACCATCTTGAACATTTCCGGTGCATGCTGGGTACAAAAAAAAAAAGGGATTCTACTTATATGCGCATCAGGAGGAGCAAGAGGCGCTCTCTTGAATCTGGAAACCAATCAACCTGTCAATCACGACGTAGCCACGCCCTAATGCATACCCTGCTTTATCGTCAAATATAAAATTAGGGAGGCCAAAATTTCAAAAATGAACATCATACTGCATTGAAGAAGGCTTTAAACTAGCGATTGAGACCATAAACACATTTTGAAAACGTTTACTGAGGTTACAAATCAAGTGAGAAGTTGGTGAATTCTCCATTGACTTGTATAGAGATGGAAGTCCTTTTGACACCAAAATGGTCTTCATTTCAGAGGACCGGAACTCCTCGCCTGACTACACATTACTGATGGACTTTTTTCTGTTCTCCAAAACAAGTCCATGGACATTGCTTTTTGCTGTCAAAGGATCAATGACACAATGATTGTTGTACGCTGTCAGAGAGGGGATTTTGAGTCATTTTGTGCCAAGTTTGAGGAGAAGTGTCAAATGTTGGGCCTGACAGATCCATCCACAAGGAATGTACAGCCAATCAAAGAACATAGGCGGGAGTTGTTCCACAACATCTATGAGGACATAAGCACTAAAATGAAGAACAGGTTTGACCATTGTGGCCAGCTCTACTTCTTTAGTTTGGTTGACCTCTGCATAATTGACGAGATGTCCAGCAGCTTTGATGACCAGTCACTGAAGAGCTTGGAAGAGGCATACTCAAAGCACTTCGACTTTATTAGGCTAAAGGCAGACTTGACTGGATTGTACAGTTCACAATTAATTTGTGAGCAGTGTACAAAGTATTTACAAAATGTTATTTAAATACATTATTAAATACACTTACAATATTGTTATCAGGTACAGATCGGGACACAAACGAGGAACCGGAGGGCTCAGGCTGAATCAGAGTTGTTTATTACAGGCAGGGGTCAAAACCAGGCAGGCAGTAGAATAGGCGAAGGTACAGGTAGTCGGCTGGCTATAATCTAGGTCACGGATCAACAGCTGGTCATACACAGGGAGATACTCAAGGAAATAATACGCTGGAACTCTGACTCTAAGGACAAGACGATCTGGCACAGAGGGGAGGGGAGACACTGCTTAAATACACAAGGAGGGGGAAGACAACTAGACGCAGGTGAAACACATTAGGGAGGGGAAAGCAATCACACAGGCGGGAAACTTGACAGGAAGACAGGGGTAAGACAAGGACTTCAAAATAAAACAGGAAGTGGCACAACAAGAACAGAAAATCAACTAAAACCCTAACCGGCACTAACGGGCCCTGACAGTACCCCCCCCCCCCCCCCCCCCCCCCCCCCCCCCCCCCCTAGGGCCGACACCCGGCGGCCCAGGACCTTGGGAACGGTGAAAGTCCCTAATGAGGTGGGGGTCCACGATATGGCGAGAGGGCACCCAGGATCTTTCCTCCGGGCCGTATCCCTCCCAGTCCACAAGATACTGCAGGCCCCGGCCCCGCCGCCTGACCGCCAGCAGCTTCTTCACGGTGTACACCGGGCCCCCACCAATGAGCCCGGGGGGGAGGAGGGGGTCTGGTGGCTGGGACAAGTGGGCTCTCCTTGAAAGGCTTAATGCAGCTGACATGGAAAGTGGAGTGGATCTTGGAGGACCTGGGAAGCTGCAGTCTGACAGCAGAACGGTTAATGATCTTTGAGATGGGGAACGGTCCAATAAATCTTGGAGACAACTTACGGCACTGGACTCGGAGAGGGAGACCACGGGAGGATAGCCACACCTTCTGACCAGGAGCGTAGTCTGGAGCAGGGCGGCGGCGGCGGTCGGCAGACTTCTTGTAGGACTGGGAGGTTTTCAGGAGAGCTTTCCTTGCACGGGCCCACATGCCTCGGCACCGACGGACTAGGGCAGCAGCGGACGGCACCGGAACATCTCTCTCCAGAGCTCTGAAGAGAGGAGGTTGATAACCAAAAACCACTTGGAAGGGGGTTAAGCCGGAGGATGAAGAGGGCAGGGTGTTGTGTGCAAACTCAACCCAAGGTAGGGACTTGGACCAATTGCAGGGATTCTGGGAGGTGAGACAGCGCAAACCAGCCTCCAATTGTTGGTTTACCCTCTCCGTCTGGCCGTTGCTCTGGGGGTGATAACCAGAAGTCAGATTAGCTTTAGCCCCAATTAGCTCACAGAAAGCCCTCCAGAATTGTGCTATGAATTGGGGCCCCCGGTCGGACAGGATGGTTTGTGGGAACCCAAAATCCTTGAATACCCTCCTTGACAAAACCTCAGCAGTTTCTTTGGCGGATGGGAGTTTGGGGAGAGGAATGAATTTCACCATTTTGGAAAACCTGTCAACAGTGGTGAGGACAACAGTGTGACCCTGGGAGTCTGGCAAACCTGTGACAAAGTCTATGGAGATGTCCGACCAGGGGCGATGAGGTATGGGCAGAGGATGAAGGAGACCAGCAGGGGGAGCATTAGATGACTTCTGTTGGGAACACACAGAGCAAGCAGAGACAAATTCACAGACATCCTTCTTTATCTCTGGCCACCAAAACCTTTCGGCCAGGCGAAACAATGTACGTTTAACCCCAGGATGGCATGATAAGGGGGATGAGTGTCCCCACTGAATAACTTCACTCCGGAGATTTGGTGGTACAAAAAGCCGGTTTGGCGGAGGAGGAGCCGGAGCAGGGTTGCGGCGGTTGGCTTCGATGACCTTAGTTTCCACATTCCATGTGAAGGCTCCCAGAACCCGTTCTGGGGGCACAATGGGGGTCTCTTTTCCCTCTGCATCGTCATGGGAGAAGATTCTGGAGAGGGAGTCAGGCTTCTTGTCTTTAGAACCGGGTCTGTAAGACAAGACAAAATTGAAGCGGGAGAAGAACATTGCCCACCTGGCCTGACGTGGATTTAGCCTCTTGGCAGACTTGATGTACTGCAGGTTCTTGTGGTCGGTCCAGATCAGGATCGGGAGGGCCGCCCCCTCCAGCCAGTGTCTCCATTCTTCCAGCGCCACTTTAACCGCCAGCAGCTCCCGGTCCCCCACAGCATAATTTCTTTCTGCAGGGGACAGTTTTCTAGAGAGGTAAGCACATGGATGAATCTTTCCATCCTTACCCAACCTCTGGGACAGGACAGCACCAACCCCCATATCCGAGGCGTCCACCTCAACAATGAATTGTTCGGTGGGGTCGGGCAAGGTGAGGACCGGGGCTGCTGCGAAGGATTTCTTCAGGCGCTGGAAGGCCTCCTCTGCAGGCGGAGACCACTGAAAGACAGACTTGGAAGAGGTTAGAGCATGGAGGGGGGCGGCTACAGAGCTGAACCCCTTAATGAACTTCCTATAGAAGTTGGCGAACCCCAGGAAGCGTTGCAACTCTTTACGACCTGTGGGGGAAGGCCAATTAAGTACATCCTGTACCTTGGAAGGATCCATCTTGACCTGACCACTGGAGATGATGTAGCCTAAGAATGTCACCTGGCTCTTGTGAAATTCACACTTTTCAGCCTTCACATATAGTCCATTTTCCAACAGACGAGTCAGAACCTTTCTGACCGTGGCTACATGTTCGTTCATATTTCGAGAATGTATCATCTATGTACACGAAAACATCTTTGTTAAGGAATTCTCGGAGGGCTTCGTTGATCAGGGACTGGAAAACTGCAGAGGCATTGGTGAGACCGAAAGGCATGACTAAATATTCATAATGGCCAACGGGGGTGTTGAAGGCTGTTTTCCACTCATCCCCCTCTCGAATCCGGACCAGGTGATAGGCATTGCGAAGGTCTAGTTTGGTATAAACCTGGGAACCCTGAAGAAGATCAAAGGCGGAGGCAATGAGTGGAAGTGGGTACCTGTTCTTTATTGTAATATCATTAAGGTGGTTGTAATCAATACAAGGTCGGAGTGTCTTGTCTTTTTTCTCGACAAAGAAAAACCCTGCGCCTGCAGGCGATGAGGAAGGACGAATCAAGCCTGCTTGCAGGGAGGCCGTGATGTATTCCTCCATGGCAGTACGTTCAGGGGCAGACAAAGAATACAGACGACCTTTAGGGATAGGGGCACCAGGTAGGAGATCAATGGCGCAGTCACCTTCCCTGTGGGGAGGAAGAGATAGAGCCTTAGCCTTACTGAAGACTTCTCTTATATCATGGTAGCACTCAGGCACCAGGCTAACATCAGGGGCGGAGTCAGAGAGGGACAGTTCAGGTGACGGGGAGCTTTGGGTGAGACTGGGGAAACAGTTTTCCTTACAGGTGGGTCCCCAACCCAACACATTACCAGATGCCCAATCCATGTGGGGATTGTGACTAACCAGCCAAGGGTAGCCGAGAATGAGGGGGTGAGTGACTGAGCGGAACAGATGGAAGGTGAGTTGTTCAGAGTGGCCATCTGAAAAGGTGAGTGCAACCGGTGGTGTTTCATGTGTGACCAGACTCATGAGCCTGCCATCCAGGGCTGTGGCAGATAGAGGCTTCTCCAGGGGAACAGTCGCTAGACCTAGCTGGTCTGCTAGCTTGGAGCTCATAAGGTTTGTGTCAGCCCCAGAGTCTACTAATGCCTTTACCGAGATGGAGGTAGTGTCTGAGGTGAGTGCTAAGTCAGTTAGCTGGCGGTGTGTTTGGGAAGTTAACTGTGTAGCACTCACCAGAGACGTGGGAGCATTGGAAGGCCTGGAAACCCGAACCGGACAGTGAGCTATCACATGGCCCAACTGAGCGCAGTAGATGCACCGGCCCTCGAGGAATCTGCGCTGCCTCTCAGCGGGGGTCAGCCTGGTCTGCCCAATCTGCATAGGCTCAGGAGGAGTTGTCGACGCGATGTTGTCTTCTGGGGAAAGGGGAAGTTCCGTGGACCTGAGAGCAGGTGGCCTGTAGGGAGGAGGAGATGGTCTGCCTCGCTGGCGTTCCAGGAGCCTCTGGTCTATCCGAGAAGCCAGGGACACCAAGGCGTCGAGTTCGGAGGGGAGGTCCAGGGGAGCGAGATGGTCCTTGAGACGTTCCGACAAACCCTGGTGAAGCGCATCTACCAGGGCCGGCTGGTTCCAGCCACTATCAGCAGCCAGGGTACGAAACTCAATGGCGTAGTCCATGACTGACCGTCTACCCTGCTTAATGCTGACTAGTGCCTTGGCTGCCTCTCGACCGGGGGTGGCAGAGTGGAAGATCTGTTTGAAAGTCTCTAGGAAAAGGGGCAGTGAATAACACACAGCTGAGTCACGACTCCATTCTGAGGTGGCCCAGGCGTTGGCTCTCCCGGACAGGTAAGACATGATGAACGCTATCTTAGCTCTGTCAGAGGGGAAGACCTTAGCCTGAAATTCAAAATGGAGCTCGCATTGGGTGAGGAATGGACGGCAGTCACCTGAGTCCCCGGAGAAGCGTTCCGGGCTGGACAGGCTGAGGGAGCGGAGCTCAGGGAGATTGGCCTGATCAGGCTCGTCAGGAGCAGCGGCAGGTGGTTCAGCGGAGGTGGTGGTTGTCAGTCTCTGAAGCTGGTCGATGACGTGGGCGAGTTGAGCCGAGACTGTAGCACACTGCTCCTCAGAGCGGGAGGTGACCTCGGCCAGGTCATGATGAAGGCGGGCAAACTGCTGGTCTTGCTCAAACAGTTTCTCTCCCTGTGCCCTCAGCGCGGTGCGGATCTGGTCCGATTCCGTTGCGTCCATGTTTGGCCAGATCGTACTATCAGGTACAGATCGGGACACAAACGAGGAACCGGAGGGCTCAGGCTGAATCAGAGTTGTTTATTACAGGCAGGGGTCCAAACCAGGCAGGCAGTAGAATAGGCGAAGGTACAGGTAGTCGGCTGGCTATAATCTAGGTCACGGATCAACAGCTGGTCATACACAGGGAGATACTCAAGGAAATAATACGCTGGAACTCTGACTCTAAGGACAAGACGGGCGGGACAGGCGGGAAACTTGACAGGAAGACAGGGGTAAGACAAGGACTTCAAAATAAAACAGGAAGTGGCACAACAAGAACAGAAAATCAACTAAAACCCTAACCGGCACTAACAGGCCTTGACAATTGTCTGGTGTTAGGGTTAGGTTTAGGTTTAGGACAAGAAAGGCCACTCCCCTTAAAAGGGGAACAGCTGTGCACGGTCACAGGTTGTCACTTGTATTACTTATTTCAGAAATATAATTAACCTTTTAGCCCAATCTCTATTAAAATGTCCCATATTTCCCCTCAAAAAATAAAAAAAATAAAAAATAAATAAGAGAACAAAAAGAAAAAATAAATATTAATTTAAAAAAATTATAGAAAATGAAAAACTACAACAGTTAAATCAATACTCAGTTTACAAAATAATATGCAGTGAAATGAATGAAGGGCCCCAAGGAGAGGTCACAGGTCAGGTTAAACCAAAATAGCGCTAAAATCAGGCAAAACAAAAATAGTTAAAGTGGAAGTTGGATAAACCAGTTAGAATAGTTATTAAATGAAATATTTAAATAAGTACAGACAGTAAAACTAAATGGTTGAAGTAAGGGTTGATGATCCGGTAGGATATATTACTAATGAAATATTAAGGTTAGGTTCAGTAAAATTAAAACCAAATGGTTGAGGTTAGGGTTACATGATGCGGGAAGGATATATTATTAATGGAAAATTAAGATTAGGTTCAGGAAATTAAAACCAAATGGTTGAGGTTAGGGTTAGGGTTAGGGACTCAGTTACTTTATTTAGTCATCTACTTGAGCAATCATATTACTATTGAAGAAGTCAAAAGAGCTGTAGACCAAGCAAAATTGAAGAAGGCATCTGGAATAGAAGGTATCCCAAATGAAGCACTAAAATCCCCTCATATATTGATAGGTCCTCTTTTTTAAATAAAAACACGGTTTGAATATGGTTTAATACCTTCAGCATGGTACAAATCCATCATTAAACCTATCCCAAAATCATCCATTAGTGACCCCAGAATACCTCTTAATTAAGGAGTATTAGCCTTCTTAATACAACTTATAAATTGTACTGTAGTATATTTAGAAATGGAACAGTTACTGGTAAATGAGCAGAACGGGTTAAAAAGAAACAAGCTTGTATTGATCATATACTCTCAGTATCAACAATTATTAGAACTATAATTGATAAGGGCAAACCCAGTTTCTCATGTTTTGTTGATTTTCAAAAGGCATTTGACTGGATTAAGAGTTTTATAAACCAATAAAAGGATCTTAAAATCAGTGCAGAGACATTAAAATGTATGTCATGTGTTCTTTCTTTCTGGTCTTCATCAGCACACGTGCAACTGGTTTCTGAATTAACTGTAACTGAGCTATGTTCTATAAACAGAAAGCATAGTATTACAGTAGTTCATTTTGCAGGTAATACAAGCATGCATTAACACCTCTGTACTGGCGTGAGAGAGAAATGGTCGACAACTGGCAATTTTTTTAAATAATAAAATGTAGTTTTTGTTACATTTCTAATGTGGGGTTCAAAACTCAAAATCAAAGATGACTCCTAGGTTTTTCACCAGTGCCTGCAGTTTCTTATTGAGTTTCTCTCTCTGGGCTTCAGTACCAACATCTCAGATTTGTCCTGGTTGAGCTTTTGAATATTTTCAGCCATCCATGATTTAAGATATGGTTAATAAGGGCATCTATTGGCCCTGGGTCATCAGGAGACACAGCGATATACTGTTGTGTGTCATCAGCATAGCTGTGGAAAATGATGCTGTGCCTCCTGACCCCACAGTACACGTCAGAGAGAAAAGACAGGAGCACACTGATTGATATGCAGCCTTTAATAATGCAAGCAGACTAATGTTTCAACCTTACTGACAGAATCAAAGAAGGACAAAGGCATAAGGCAAACACACATATGTAGTCAACTTATGATAGGTGTACATTTGTCATTTGGTAGAAGGTTAAACAAGACTTCAAACATATTGAATAATGGATGAAAAGATGGGAATTGCAAGAGCCAATGTCCAGGTACCAAACCCAACGATTAAAAACAGGAAAACAAGAATTATGTGAAATTAAGAACAACATATGCAGGTTTTGTAGATGACAGATAAATCATTAATTGGAGGAAGTATGACAATTTTTAGCTCTTCATCCAGCATCTAGTAGCTGTAGAACAGATATTTTTCTCAGGAGTTGTGGACACCAAACTAGAGCTAAAAGGAGATTGAATAATGGATTCATATTCATCCTGCAGATGGATACATGACTCTGAATGAATGCTAATGTTGTTTTTGTTGACAGGATGTGTGAATGGTCACCTGTTTACTAACATATTAGCCATAACAATTTTATTCGACTGGATGTTGGTGTTGTGTTTGTCAATATTTTTTGAAAATATTATTATCCCCCTAGTGATCAAACATTTATTAATGCAGCTTTAATGTCATCTAACCATATGTTGTCTCTAATGATCATGTCATAAGTCAAACTTAAGATATAATTTCTACCAGAATCTATAAAAGAGCACCAGCTAAATAGCGGCTATGTAAATTGCCATTGTTATTCATTTTGAACCTCAACAGATCTAATCCAATACAGAGCCATACACCTCCACCTCACACAGGGTCAGATACACAGTTTTTCCAGGAACAACTATGATAACGTAGCGACCGTCCATCCCCTTACAGTCGAACGTCTGCGAAAAACCTGCAGGGATGTGACTGATCACAGCACACCTAGGAAAAAAAGACACTGTTAACTTATTGAATGATCAATTTAATACATGGATACTTATTTTTGGTTTTAAAAGTTAATATAAATATAATTTACTGCTAACAAACCCAATGAGAAATATCCCTTAATAACTTTTAGTCATATTAGTATTTTAATAAATGGACTATAAATTACCGGGGATTGTTGCTGCCAGTGTTCACAGGAGAATTTCCAATGCGGATCTCAGCTCCATCAAGGTATTTTGGGTATGTTTTTCTGTTGGTTATCTTGACAGAGTTCACTCTATGGGTTTTGCCAAGGTCCAGTTGCCACCAGGGACTGTTTGTCCATTTTGTACAAGAACAGCTTCCCTTTGCCCATGTGGTGGCATGATTCCCATCTATAGCATTACTTGGATGGCATTGATATGAATACGATGATGACTGTGAGGCTGCTCCGTGGATTGCCAGGTTCACTCCTGTAAAAAAGGACACATTTGCAAATATAAGCAGTGATAATTAGTTTTCCTTGTTATCTGCAGAACAAAGTGGCTCCAATTTGAGGATTTCTTGAACTCAGCAGTCACTTCCATTTGCATATTTTTGTCTTTTCTAGTTTCTCACGGCAGTGAGAGTTTATGTATAATTGTGCAGATGCTTATTGCAAAACTTGAAGGATGCACCAGCAGTTAACGGTACAAAATGTGCAAGATTGTAAGCTGTGTATTACAACCCAATCTGTTTATTTTTCTTCTTCTGCTGTGAACATAACTGTGCAGAAAATGAGGCACCAGCATCTCCCAGTAAATCAAATTTCATTCTCACCAGTTGGAGCACGGTAGCCGTAGACTTCCACTTCACAGAGTGTGAGGACCTTTCCTGAACCAGGTAAAACCACAGTCACAAAACGTCCCTCCACAGGTTTTTCAAGGTTATAGATATGGGCCCTGCCTGCTGGGATATGAGAAATTACAGCAACCCTGAAAGAGAGAGAGAGTAAACAGTGCATTATTGCCTTTCATATCTCAAGTACTAAGGTTATTTAATTTTATTAAAAAGGTGTTCAATTTGACAGTGTGTAATGGTCATTTACTTTCCTGTATATGATTTCTGATGTTTTTTGTCAAGAATTAAATATAGTTCATCTGTCTTAATATTTCTGCTGCCTGCATTACTGAGCAACATGTTGTCCAGCTAAACAACAAACAACTGATAGAAAAGGTTTTCACAGGTACGGTGGGAGATTTATTAGTCTGACAAATGTTTACATTTGGTTTGAACTCACACACACCCCAATATGCATGGGTGTGTCCAGTTACACTGTCTGTCACAGGAAATGAATGAACACACATGAATCTGTGAGAATTGATCATTCTCCATGGCCTTTGCATAAGTTTAAATACAAAGCAGAATTGAGATTGAAGTTAGATGAATTAATGAAACTGTCAGTCAAAATTAGTATTTTCTAGAAAAATAAAAATGATAGCACTAACTCTAAGATACATGACCTGAAATAAGGGCTACCTCCGCTAACAAAAAAACACTTAATTTTAACAGTGTTTGGACCTATTATGTTCACTTACACTGGGTTTCTGTGACCGTGGTAACCGTGGTAACCAGAGTAACTCGAGTAACCAGAGTAACCAGAATGCAAATTCTTTGTGACATGAATCTCAGCCCCATTGAGCCTGTCTGCACAGCAGTCTCTTCTGTTGGTGATGATGATAGTGGTGACCATGTACTTCTCCAGCAGGTCCACTCTCCACCAGGGGTTGGCCATTTTTTCAGTGTGGCTGCATGAACCAGCAGGAAAACGAGCATCACGGTTTCCATCAATGGCGTTGTAAGCAGCCGCCAGAGAAGAATACTTTCCCCTGTATTGCTGTGACTGAGTTGCTTTGCCACGCAAGGCCACATTGTCTGTGGAAGGAATACGAACATTTTTTCCAAAGCTTAATGTTTATTATCACTGTGGAGGAATTTATATCACACCAGACAACCTGTGTGTGCCCATCCTGGCCTATGTGAATGTTATTTAAATAATTTTACATTACCACATTTTCAGCCACATTAGCAGCATGAACACAATAATGACTTATCATTATCTTTAAGTTGAGATGGAGAAATGATTTGCAAGCAGTTTCATTTAACCACATCCAGCAGAGGAACACATTATCATTCATTTGGAGTCTTGTTTCAGTCCGCCTGGTGTAAGGCCAATATTCACTCTTTCAAACTACAATTATCTTTATTATCACTCCACCATCATATTATTGTTTATACATAACTAATCATCCATTTTAGGGCACCACGATTTTGTCACTATGTCACAGACATAGCCAGATCATACTTACGGTACTGGTAAGCCAAGCATGTCCCCAGGAAGACCAGCAACAGCAGAACTGAACCGGTTTTCATTATTCTGGTCGAGACAAATTACAGAGTCAATGATAGAATTAAACTGAAGAAATTTACATTGTTATCACTATTAATGTATGATGTTCACGCCTGACCAATAATACAATGATTTTTTTTCCAGACATTAAATAGCCAACGTGCATAACAATGTAATTATTTGGACACTGAATGACTAATGACTATTAAGTAATTATATGCAGCCGGAAATAGAGAGAAAAATTAAATAACCCTTCCGACTGTGTATTTGAGAGCATGACTATTCTATTATAACCACATACCTTGACACGCTGTTTGTGCTGTGAAAGGGTTAAAAGGATCTTCAGGATCAGTTCCAGATGACTGAACGAAAAAGCTCGAAGCAATGTTGATGATCTGGTCAAGTGAACAGGTATATATGCCCAATGGAGTGATGTGCTGGCACATGATGATCAGGTGTGGAACTGCAGTGCGGTCCAAAACAAATTTGCCAATTGGGACAAAGTATACCTTACATTGACTTGTCAAAACAGTACACACCTCACCTTCTGCTTACAAATCTACACCCTGAACACACCAATATGCAAATAAATTAGATTGTAAAATAACTTTCCCAGTAGAGACGAGTTAAGAATAAAATACAATATGATACAATACAATAGACTAGATCTTTATTGTCCAACAGGACAATTGTCTTCGGCTCACCAAAACATGAAGATGCACTACAGCAGTCACAGCACAGAGACAAGGTTGTAGGATACTCCTTGCAGTCTTCCTCGTCTTTTCTGTAAACAATTGAATCAAGGTCTTTTGTGTGTGATCTGCCCCTACTCCGGTGCACTAAATATCAAATCAGCACTACTGTGGAAACTCTGTGTGAACACTAAACACACATATGAAATAATTTATAAAACACTGCTGGGTTGAAAATCAAAAAAAAAAAATACAATAAGGAGATGGAACATATACAAATATTGGCACAAACTCATCTCAACGAGCAAACATAATCTATTATAGTTTCTGGAGGAACAAAGAAATGATCTGTGACTGGTCAGTGTATATTAGCGTATTGATTACAGTGGATGGGAAAAAGCCATGAGACATACATCTGCATACACGTGTTACATGAAAGTCATGTGTCCCCAAGACACAGAAAACTAAGGCCCCAAGCCATGTGTGACCCTTTACCCCATGACATGATTTCCTTGTACCAAAACCCAGAGCATCTACCTTATTTGGACATGAGCCAGGAGGAGAATACAAGGGGCTTCATATAATAACAAAAGACCATTTATTTTTAACACACACAATAACAAGGTAAAAAAACAAAGATCGGGCGCGCAGGTGGTTGAGTGGTTAGAGCGCATGCCACGTACGCAGTGGACCCCGGTTCGAATCCCGGCCGGTGGACCTTTACTGCATGTCACACCCCCCTCTCTCTCCCATGTTTCCTGTCTGGCAACTATCAAATAAAGGTGTCTATGCCTGAAAAAAAATCTTTAAAAAAAAAAAAAAAAAAAAAAAAAAAAAACAAAGATCTTACTTCCAGAATTGTGTATGAAAACAATGAATCGATGATTTGGTCTTTCATTTCTTTTACAGCAGGTAAAATACTACAGACAGTCACCCTGGTGACAGCCAAATTTAATATGAAGAGGATTCAGAGTTTGATAGTTATGTTCATCAGAAACAGAGAGAGGGTAACTAATAAAGAAATATTTTGTCAGTGTAATAGACTGTTGAAATTACTGTCCCCATTATGATAACTTATAAACTGACCAAAATCCAACAGTTGTGCTGTTGCTCCATGTGGTTGATATTCTGACACCTTAACCTGACTTACTTACTGCATCAGATGCCTTTTGACCTGGTTGTTTTTAATCTTATGCTGTTTTTATGTTTAATGTTTTAATGCATTATGTAAAGCACTTTGAATTACCCTTGTGTATGGAATATGATGTACAAATAATTATTGTGCTTCACCTTACAGGATCCAGGATCCAGGATCAGGTTTGATGGCTGAATGCAAAGGCACACAGCAACTCCCAGATCCGGTTTGATGGCTGAGTGCAAAGAAACTTGGCAACTCTACAATCAGGTCTGAGGATGAGACAAGACAAGACAGACATCCCTACTCTCATTGAAGTTCCGGGAATCTCCGGCATATTGATAGTGGCTCCCTGATGCCCGGATATTAGATTGCATGCCAGAGAGACATGTTGCATGTTTGTGTGACTGTCAATGCAGAAAGAGTAGTAGTAGTAGTCAGTAAACCAATCACACCCCCACACCCCCCACCCCACGGAACGACCCAGTGCACAAACCCCCCATCGCCCCAATACGGGATGGGACCTCCCTGAAATTAGTTTTTGCAGGTTGGTATGTCTGATAAGGTCAGATGTATCTTTATTGAGCCCCCTTGGAAGAAGTTCAAATTGACACAGCAATACCATGGAAAAATGTATCAGCATAAAGGTGAAAGTGTACTAAATAAAAGAATCAAGAATAAGACAAAAAGAGGATAAAATAAACAAAATACTATATATAGTAGACATTATTGCAGATTTATAAATCTGCAATATATAAATATGAAATATGCTGAAAATTCCTGAGATTATGTGCAATGTTCCTGGGATGTATATAGTAAGGACAGCATTCATCTTTTTTCAGTGGGAGTGGGAGGTACTGGGAGCTGTGGTGTTGTGCAGTCTGATGGCTTATGGTATGAAATAGCTCCCCAAGCGCTTTGAGGCACGTGGCTGGATACATTTGTGGCTGAACTTGCTCCTGAGCCACCTCAGCTCGGCATATAACTGGGCAGGTATGCAGGCAGATGACCATCTGGTACGCAGTGATTGGAGAGTTGACTGGGAAAGGTGGGAAAGTCAGAGGGCATGTAATGGTCAGGTGATTACTCCATGAGTCCATGAAATGCAGGGCACTGGGGAAGACTGTTGCTTAAGGCAGGTATGGAAACAGGATGAAAAAACTGAATACCACACAGGCAGCCGTTGTGACCATAGCAGCCCATGGTGCAAGTGTGAGGTGTATCTAACTATAAAGCAAGTTCTCCCTGGAGAGAGGGTTGTAGCCAATTCAGTGGTCTGTCCACTGACCATGATCACTAACATGGATCACTCGTGACTAGCATGAGTGACTAAGTGGTCTGTGGTCTCTTCCATTTTAAATTTAAACCTGAAGCAGCTCTTTTCACATATTTATTTTATTTTATTGTAATTCCTTTATGTGTTTATATTATTTAGGAGTATTTAATTTAATGTATATTTTGACTGTTATGCAACACAACAACAAATGCCTTGTAGCCTATGTTCAAACCTACTTGGAAATAAGAATGATTTTGATTTTAATCTTAATGTTTTATGCTGTTTTTATTTTTAATGTTTTAATGCATTATGCAATGTGTTTTGAATTGACTTTGTGTATGGAATATGGTGTACAAATACACGTGCCTTACCTCACCTTACAGGATCCAGGATACAGGATAAGGTTTTATGGCTGAATGCAAAAGCACACAACAACTCCCAGATCAGGTTTGATGGCTGAATGCAAAGGCACATAGCAAGTCCTAGATCAGGTTTGTGGATCAAGAAAATAATTAGTGGGCAGGTATATGTACACAATGGAGTGATCAGGAAAATGAAAGGCATGTGTGCAGGCAGATGACCATCTGGTATGGAATGATTGGAGAGGTGACTCTGAAAGATGAGAAAGTCACAGAGCATGTAATGGTGAGGTCCATGATCCCATGAAATGTAGGCATTGGGGAAATGAGAGTGTTGCTGAAGACAGGTATGGAGACAGGATGGACAAACTAAATATCACAGAGGCAGCTGTTATGTGGTATAGCAGCCCATGGAGAAAGTGTGAGGTGATCTTGCGAGATACAGCATGCTCACAATCACTAATCCTCTCCAGTGTGCTGCCTTTGAATACCAGGTCTGATGAAAGTGCTGTGGTAAGGGGTATCGAGATGGGGTTCATACCTGCGCCTCTACACCATGTTCATGTAATGTCAGATCTAGTCACTGGGTTCTTTAAGGTGGGTGTCCGCTCAGAGTTTCCTGTTGATGGTATTGACTTCATCATGGGAAACAACATTGCAGGGGGTAAGGTTTATCCAGGCGGGGAGTTCCAGTCCTCTGAAATGAGGCCAACGTGGAAGTAACTTAAAACTGCATTCTATCAAAAGGCCACCAGGGGGCGACCATTTTGGTGTCAAAAGGACTTCCGTCTCTATACAAGTCAATGGAGAATTCACCAACTTCTCACTTGATTTCTAACCTCAGTAAACGTTTTCAAAATGTGTTTATGGTCTCAATCGCTAGTTTGAAGCCTTCTTCAATGCAGTATGATGTTCATTTTTGAAATTTTGGCCTCCCTGATTTTATATTTGATGATAAAGCAGGGTATGCATTAGGGCGTAGCTACGTCGTGATTGACAGGTTGATTGGTTCACAGGTTCACAGGGCGCCTCATGCCCCTCCTGATGCCCATATAAGTAGAATCCATGTTTTAATTTTTCCGGCATGCGCCTGAAATTTTCAAGATGGCGCTGCTCAGATCCGATACCATTGGCCTCTGAGCAGCAGTCCACAGACTGTATTTCTTATATACAGTCTACGGTTTTATCCTGTCCCTAAGGTGGTGGATGTGCCTATCCGTGAGTCTCGTGATGATGTAGCCATCTGTCACCCTGATGTGTTTGTGGCTAGTGTGCTAACTAGAGCTCAGGCTCATAAAAAAGTATAGGAGGTTAATCTTGCTGACTCAATACTGGGTTCTGTTCTCTCTGCCCTCCAGTGGTGGTGCCGTAAGCAGCAGGGTCACAGAGCCGGAAAAGGTGACAGAGTCTATGACCGACTCACCGGTGCTGTTGACACATGAGGCCCTCATCAAAGCTCAGGACCAAATGACCCATCGCTTGCTAAGTGCTGGGCTGCCGTTGTTGACAAGTCTAAATGTAATGAAAAGCAGCCCTTTTTCATTGAGAAGGATGTGTTGATGCGCAGGTGGGTTGCACCTTCACATATCGCCAGCGAGTCAGTTGCGCGTTTCTGCGGAACCTGCCCAACCTGCCAAATTGTGGGTTAACCAAATCAGCCTGTCCCTTTTGCTCCTCTGCAGCCCATCCCAGCCATAGGGGAACCATTTGAACATGTGCTGGTTGACTGTGTTGGGCCACTCCCTAGAAACAAAGTTAGGAAATCAGTTTTTACTCAGTCTGATGTGTATTAACACCCATTTTCCTGAAGCTATTCCCCTCTGTAAAATGCAGTCACGAAGGCTCGAATAAAGTTCTTCACCACATTTTGCCTCCCACAGATTGTGCAGACTGATCATGGCACCAATTTTCTTTCTAGGGTTTTCAAGCAGATGCTTAGTTCATTGGGTGTCTCCCACTCTGTGTCCAGTGCCTATCATCCAGAGTCCCAGGGTGCTCTCGAACGCTGGCCCCAAACACTTAAGTCTATGCGAAAGAAGTTTTGCCATGAGACAGGGAAAGACTTGGATGAGGGACTACCATTTGTTTTTTTGCCATTCGGGATGCAAAGCAGGAATCCCTGGGGTTTAGCCAAGTCTGATGATACCCCCAGGTTCTGTTCTGACTTCCGTAAAGTTAATGCAGTCGCAAAGACATCTTGCACTGTCTGAGTCTTGCATGTTTCCTTTCTGTATGTTGTCTGTCTTTGTAAAAGGGTGACATTCAGTTTCCCCTCTGGGGGATTAAAAAAGTACCTCTTATATTATCTTTGCTCAAGACCCCTCTATTCCGTGTATGTGCCCAGCTGCAGATATCATTCTCTTTCTTTAAGTTAAACATCTGCAGCCAGCAAATTGTTCTTTAGACAGCATCCCCTATTTACAGAGGTCTTTGATACTGTTGGGTCAAGTATCCTGGCTTTGATAAATACTTCCCTCAGTTCAGACTATGTTCCGGCTGCCTTTAAGCATGCTGTAGTGCCTCCAATTCTCTCCAACTTTGGGCCAATTTTCATTTAAAGTTTTGGAAAGAGTAGTCTTTCCTCAACTGAAAACATTTTTAGATAATTTTAGCATTTCTTAGAAGTTTCAGTCTGGCTTTAAATGTCAATCATAGCATGGTGCTTTTATAGACATTTATGGCTATAGGAAATATAGTTAGGCCTCTTTCACACTTCTTTTAGAATTTTTTAGATTGTTGTGTAGGCTGATATTAATATACTTAATCTATTATTGTGATTTGTCTGGGGGCATATAACAGTATCTGCAGTTAAGTACAATTTAATTTTTTACTGGTGAGCCATACACCTGCAACTCGCACAGGGTCAAGTCTGTGATCACAGCACAACTGGCGGATGAAGCAGAAAATACGGCATTAACCTTGCAAATGTTTGCTGAAAAATTAGTTTATTAATTTGTTTCCAAAAGTCTGATTTGACGTAGAATTATAATGTTAGGGATTGTTAATGATAGATGGGAGAGTTACATTTACTTTCATTTTCATACAATCTGCTGCACCACAATGATTGGATATTTGGTGTCATCATCAGGGAATACAATTTTTTTATGAGAAAATGTTAAAATAGTATTTAGCAGTATTCAGCTCCAATTAGTTACTTTTTATAATTATATTGTTATTGTAAGTAATCAGATCTCAGCTGCATTGAGTCATTCTGTGGAAGACTCTCTGTTTGTTAACTTAAGAGAAAACACTAGGTTTTCAGCAGGTCTAGTCACCACAAGGGTCTGAACTAGTTGTAAATGTGCAAGAGGCCTCTCCTCAGTTACTTGCAGAATTTCTATCTATGGCATTATATGCATTCCCAAATGAATGCAATGATGATTGTATACTGTGTTGATATTTACAGTTCACTGAATGACATTATTAGTTGCAATGTGAAAAGTGTCACTCATAGTGACAAACACATAATTATTGCCAACAGAGCCTTTTAGTCTGTTTTCCTTATCGTTTCGGTTTTACACATTTGCATTGTTTAATCTCACTACTTCAGAGAGAAAAGACAAGAGCACACTGATTGATATGCAGCCTTTAATAATGCAAGCAGACTAATGTTTCAACATTACTGACAGAATCAAAGAAGGAGAAAGGCATAAGGCAATCACACATATGTAGTACATTTATAGTAGGTGTACATTTGCCATTGCATAGAAGGTTGAACAAGACTTTAAACATATTGAATAATAGTTGAAAAGATGGGAATTGCCGGAGCCAATGTCCAGGTGCCAAAACCAGGGATTAAAAAGAAAAACAAGATTTATGTGAAATCAAGAACTAAAGATACATTTGTAGATGACAGATAAATCATTAATTGGAGGAAGTATGAGCTCTTCATCCAGCATCTAGTAGCTGTTGAACAGTTTTTTTTTTCACGGACACCAAAGTAGAGCTAAAAGAAGATTGAATAATGGATTCACATCCATCCTGCAGGCAGATACATGACTCCTAATGAATGCTAATGTTGTTTTTGTTGACTGTGTGAATGGGCAACTGTAACATATTAGCCATAACAATTTTATTTGCCCAGATTATGATGTCAGGGTTGTGTTTGTCAGCATGTTTTGAAATTATTCTGCCCCCTAGTGATCAAACATTTATTAATGCAGTTTTACTGTGACCTAACCATATGTTGTCTCTAATGATGTCAATGTCATAAGTGAAGTTTAAGATATGATTTCTACCAGAATCTATAAAAGAGCATCAGCTAAATACCAGCTATGTAAATTGCCATTGTTGCACATTTTGAACCTCAACAGATCTAATCCAATACAGAGCCATACACCTCCACCTCACACAGGGTCAGATACACAGTTTTTCCAGGAGCAACTATGATAATGTAGCGACCGTCCATCCCCTTACAGTCGAACGTCTGCGAAAAACCTGCAGGGATGTGACTGATCACAGCACACCTAGGAAAAAAATAAATTGCACTGTTAACTTAGTGAATGATCAGTTTAATACATGGATACTCATCTTTCATTTTAAAGGTAAATATAAATATGAGTTACTGCTATCAAACGTAATGACACATTCATTTTTAGTCATAGTAGTATTTCAAATAATGAACTGTAAACTATACCGGGGATTGTTGGTGCCAGTTTGTGCAGGAGACTTTCCGATGCGGATCTCAGCTCCATCAAGATATTTTGGGTATGTTTTTGTGTTGGTTATCTTGACAGAGTTCACTTTATGGGTTTTGCCAAGGTCCAGTTGCCACCAGGGACTAAGTGTCGATTTTGTACAAGAACAACTGCCTTCTCCCCATGTGGTGGTATGACGCCCATCTATAGCATGATATGCATCGCATTGATACGAATACAATGATGACTGTGAGGCTTTTCCGAGGACTGCCAGGTTGAATCCTGTACAAAAGGACACATTCACAAACATCAGCAGTGATACCTAGTTTTCCTTGCTATGTACAGTACAAAGTGGTCCTTTCCAGTTCTGTGTCTGGATATTTTATCTGAATAATGAAACAATTAAATTCCTGGGTTTCTGCGTTTACACCTGGAATTAAAATGTGTTCTTGTTTTCTCAATTTTGCCTTTATTATGAACACATTTCAATATGAAAATCTTGTCAACAACTTGCCATGAATGTACACCATTCTTTTCTATATCACTGTTCATAATGTAAAGGTTGCATTTATATTAGGATAATATCTGATCCCTGCTTTAACATGCATTTTCCTTTTCCAGATATAGGTGGCATTTTAATCTCAGATGTAAATGCAAAAATGTCATGTTCATGTTAAGACACATTTTTTACACCTGGTATAAACATGCAATCTGTATATGGATAGTTTATTTGCATAAAGACAAACACATTAATGCAGGTGCAAATGCACTCAAAAAATGGAATGAAATCTGATCGGGCTTGCATTGTGATCGATTATCAGCCAGGTAAAAATGCATCTGTACAGCTTGACCACATCATACAAATAGGTCTTCCTGAAAGCTAAAGCAACCTCTGGAAAAGATAAAAGTAGTAGCTTCCCTCACAAAAAAGTGAATGACATCCATTTGTGGCAGCACTTTCCTCGATCTGGGATTTGATATGATTGCTAGCTCCATCTAGAAATGTTACATATTCAGATGCGATCACAAGACAGGAACAGCCAAGAAAACGAGAACACATTTTAACACCAGGTAAATGCAACGACCCATTGATTAGTTGTCATTATCTAGATAATGTATCCAGATTCTGTACATATGTTCATACCAAGTGTAAATGGGGCCTCAGTTCAAATAGATACCAGATTGCAAAGCAGGAAGCATTTTTCTCATTTTCTTCATTCAAATGAATGTGGTTCATCTTCTGCTGTGAACATAACTGTGCAGAAAATGAGGCACCAGCACCTCATAGTAAATCAAATTTGTGTGTCTTCAGCCACATATTTCATTCTCACCAGTTGGAGCACGGTAGCCATAGACTTCCACTTCACAGAGTGAGAGGATCCTTTCATAACCAGGTAAAACGACAGTCACAAAACGTCCCTCCACAGGTTTTTTAAGAGTTATTATATGAGACCTGCCTGCTGGGATATAAGTAATTACAGCAACCCTAAAAGAGAGAGAGAGTAAACAGTGCATGAATGAGTTTCATATCTGAAGTACTTTAAAGGTTATTTTAATTAATAAAAGAATGTGTACACAGTATTTCTTTTATTTGATTTTTTATGTTTTTAGTCACAAATTAATTATAGTTCTTTTGTCTTAGTATTTCTGCTGCCTGCATTACTGTGCAAAATGTTGTCCAGCTACAAACAGATGATTGTAGAAAAGGCTTTAACAGGTACGGTGGGAGATTTACTTTAACATTTGGTTTGACCTCAGGAAATGAATGGACACAGATGAATCTGTGATAATTGATCATTCTCCTTGTCCATGGTATCATTTAAAGTTAACAGGCTTGTAACTGGACTTACATGAAGGTATAAATACAGAACGGAATTGAGCTATAAGTGAATATAATTTTCAGTCAAAAGTATAGTCAATTAAAACAGTGTTTGGGGGACATTATTGTTTCACCAGTTTAACAGACAAATACATTCGACTTTTAGTTGTATATGGGGTATAACAATTCTAGAGTGAACCAATATGAATAACCTTAAGTTAATATGAGTTACTATATCAAAAGTAATTGGGATAAAAACCTCAAAGCCCCATCTGCATATATTAAGGGTAAACAGTCTACATCATGATCTGCATGGTTTACATCTTCTTAACAGTTTTCAGGGAGAAGTCCTGTATCTATTGAGTTATTACTGTATGGTCACTTACTGTGGGTTTATGCGACTTTGGTACGCTGGTATACTGTGACCTTCGTAAGCTGAGTAACCGATGGAATGCAAATTTTTTGTGACATAAATCTCTGCCCCATTGAGCCTGTCTGCACAGCAATCTCCTCTGTTGGTGATGATGATAGTGAGGACCATGTAGGAGTCCAGCAGGTCCACCCTCCACCAGGGGTTGGTCATTTTTGCAGTGTGGCTGCATGAACCGGCGGTAAAACGAGCTTCACGGTTTCCATCAATGGCATTGTAAGCAGCCCCAAAAACATCGGTCTTTCCCCTCAAGCGCTGTGACTGAGTTGCTGTGCCACGCAAGGCCAAATTTTCTGTGGAAGGAACACACACATTTTTTCCACAGCTTAATGTTTCTTATCACTATGGAGAAGTTAATATCACACCAGACAACCTGTGTGTGCCCCTCCTGGTCTATGTGAATACGATTTAAATACTTTCAGAATACTACGTTTTCAGTCACATTAGCAGCATGAACACAATAATGACTTATCATTATCTTTAAGTTGAGATGATGAGAACTTGTTAGCAAATAGTTTCTTTCAACCACATCCAGCAGTTAGGGAGCAACATTATCGTTCATTTGGAGATTTTTTTTCTTACCACCTGGTGTAAGGCCAGTATTCACTCTTTAGCTGTTAAATACTCCACTATGTTCACCAATTAGTCGGTAACTGTGTCTGTTTGCTGTTTGGAGCTCTGTTAAGCTGAGTGGAGCTACAGAGTTGCAACAAGTGACCTCTTTCATATTGTCACATTGTTAAAAATATTGATTATAGCCGCTTTAAGCTTAAATAAATGTATCGGCCAATACGTTGACTAACAGTTTTCTTTCCATAGCATATGCAGTAATATAGAAAAAAACATTGAGGGTTGTGTGACCAACAAGGATTCATCATCTTTCACTGCATTACACATAACATAACAACTATAAAAGATTATGTTTGATTTGTGTTATACTTAAGTCTAACCATCTTTAAGTGAAGTTAACGCAGCCACAAACTTGTGCACAGTGTTATTAACAACATTTGGAAACAAATTAATTAAAAAGATCTAATCTACAATTATCTTTATTATTACTCCATCTTATTATTGTTTTCACATGACTACACATAGCATTTTAAGGCACCTGGATTTTGTTGCAATTTTACTTGTTAATGTTTTATTACACAGATGTCACAGACGTATCCAGATCATACTTACGGTAGTGTTGGTCAGCCAAGCATGTCCCCAGGAAGACCAGCAACAGCAGAACTGAACCGGTTTTCATTATCCTGGTTGAGACAGATTACAGTGTCAATGATAGAATTAAACTGAAGAAATTTACATTGTTATCACTATTAATGTATGATATTCACGCCTGACCAATAACACAATGATTTTTTCTAGACACTGAATACCCAAAGTGCATAACAATGTAACTACTTTGCAAACTGAATGAGTAATGACTATTAAGTAATTATATCCAACCCTCCCTACTGTGTATTTGAGAGCATGACTATTCTACTACAATCGCATACCTTGACACGCTGTTTGTGCTGTAAAAGGGTTAAAAGGATCTTCAGGATCAACTCCAGATGTCTGAAAGAAAAAGCTCGAAGCAATGTTGATAATCTGGTCAAGTGAACAGGTATATATGCCCAATGGAGTGATGTGCTGGCACATGATGATCAGGTGTGGAACTGCAGTGCGGTTCAAAACAAATTTGCCAATTGGGACAAACAAAGTGTATCTTACATTGGCTTGTCAAAACAGTACACACCTCACCTTCTGCTTACAAATCTACACCCTGAACACACCAATATGCAAATGAATTAGCTTGTAAAATAACTTTCCCAGGAGAGACTAACCCATGTTTCTCCTTTGAGTTTAGAATAGAATAGAATAAAACAGAATAAAACACACTAGAATGGAAATAGATCAGATCTTTATTGTCCAACAGGGTAAAAAATTGTCTTCGGGTAACTAAAGAGACACAGCAAGGCAGTCAGTAAAACAAGCACACAGGCAAGGTTGCAATGCACATTAAACATAGTTCATGACTGACTTGGTTCTCATCAGACACTTTGCAGAGTTAAGAATACATTTTACTGTACTTTTTCCATCATTGATCTATAGCACTGCCAATCTAGCAATGGAAGCGGAAATTTCAGTGTCAAGTATCGAGATGTTTTTTTCTTTCACGTTTTTATGCAAAACAGCAGCACAGGATTCGAGTGCAGCTTTCTGTGGCTTTACTGAGTTAACAGTGAGAAAGTGGATGATCAACCATTATTTAAGTTACCATTGATTGGTGGTTTGCAGGACACATTTGTCAACCACATGTTAACCTTATCAGTAAATGCATTGATACTCAGCATCTTGGCTTTATACAGGCGGGGAGTTCTGGTCCTCTGAAATGATGCCAACGCGGAAGTAACTTAAAACTGCATTCTATCAAAAGGCCACCAGGGGGCGACCGTTTTGGTGTCAAAAGGACTTCGGTCTCTATACAAGTCAATGGAGAATTCACCAACTTCTCACTTGATTTCTAACCTCAGTAAACGTTTTCAAAATATGTTTATGGTCTCAATCGCTAGTTTAAAGCCTTCTTCAATGCAGTATGATGTTCATTTGGGACATTTTGGCCTCCCTGATTTTATATTTGACAAAATTTGATAAAGCTGGGTATGCATTAGGACGTGGCTACATCGTGATTGACAGGTTGATTGGTTCACAGGTTCAGGAGGGCGCCTCATGCCCCTCCTGATGCCCATATAAGTAGAATCCGTGTTTTTTGCACCGGAAATCTTCAAGATGGCGCTGCCCAGATCCAAAACTATTCGCTTCCAAGCAGCAGTCCACAAACCAATGGGTGACGTCATGGATGTTAAGTCCATTTTATATACAGTCTATGGCTTTATACAATATTTCATGTTTTTCAGCTTCAGCTGGCAACAAACCCAGTCAGCCCAAATTCTCATGCATTTTTTGTGTCTAATTTCATTTGGATTTAAACTTGTCAAATGTACATTTAACTTATTTGTCCCAATCCCTGTCGGTCATTAGTTCCACAGTAATACCCTTTACATTGCTTGCTCTGTTTAGTTTAGTTTTTCTTGATTTTTGGCAAACTGTCAATTTTTTCCCTCTGCAATTTTGCTGTGAATTGCTTCCTGGTCCATTTTTTATCCATATCATTCTCTTCCATTTAAAATGTAAACTTGAAGCAGGTCTTCTCACATAGAATATATTTTACATATATATTTTATTGTATATTGTTTATTTCTTTTTATATTATTTAGGAATATGTAATTGTATGTATATTTATGACTGTTATGCAACACAACACCTAGACAAATTCATTGTAGCTTATGGGCAAACCTACTCAGGAATGAGCATGATTCTGACTCAGATTTTGATCTCAATGTTTTATGCTGTTTTTATTTGTAATGTTTTAATGCATTATGTAAAGCACTTTGAATTCACCTTGTGTATGGAATATGATGTACAAATAAACCTTACCTCACCTAACAGGATCCAGGATTAGATTTGATGCCTGAATGCAAAGACGCACAACAACTCCCGGATAAGGTTTGATGGCTGAATGCAAAGACACACAACAACTCCCAGATCAGGTTTGATGCCTGAATGGAAAGGCACACAGCAACTCCCAGATCAGGTTTGATGGCTGAATGCAGAGACACACAACAACTCCCAGATCCGGTTTGTGGATCAGGACAATAATAAGTGGGCAGGTATGTACACAATGGAGTGATCAGGAAAATGAAGGGCTTGTGTGCAGACAGATGACCATCTGCTATAGGATGATTGGACAGGTGACTGGGAAAGATGGGAAAGTCAGAGGGCATGTAATGGTCAGGTGATTAATCTATGAGTCCATGAAATGCAAGGCACTGGGGAAGTGAGACTGTTGCTGAAGGCAGGTAAGGACACAGGATGGAAAAACTAAATACCACGGCTGTTGTGACAACGGCACCCCATGGAGAAAGTGTGAGGTGTATCAAGCTATAAAGGGTTGTAGCCAATTCAATGGTCTGTCCACTGACCATGATCGCTAACATGGATCACTGTTCACTACCACTAGTGGTGCTGAAGCTAGTGGTCTTGAGCCGTTAGTAAGTGGTCTGTGGTCCTAATTCCCCTTCTCCCTTTTCTGGCCGTGTTGGCAACACTGCCAAATAAATGTCTAAGATCATAATCCTTGATATATATTCTACATTATTCTATCTTACTGTTGCACTGTATGCTGCATTTTGTGTTGTACTATTGACGTTCTATGAATAAAAAACATAAATATAATACAACAATGTATATGAATAGTCAATTGGTTAGATAAATAGATCTATCTATCTATCTATCTATCTATCTATCTATCTATCTATCTATCTATCTATCTATCTATCTATCTATCTATCTATCTATCTATCTATCTATCTATCTATCTATCTATCTATCTATCTATCTATCTATCTATCTACTTTTGTTAATAAAAAAGGGAGTTAATATTTATCTGACTTCGTGTATCAATTGATGAAAAATTAATAAAGAAAAATGAGGATATGATACATTGAGATTGAGATTCATCAAGATGCATCAATAATCGTTTTAGAAATCGAATTGTAGACCTCTGAATTTCGAAATCGTGACGTGCCAAGAGATTTCTATGTTGCTGCCACAGCTCAATAACAGTTGCTCATCTGTGAGCTTTTGCAGATCGTGCTTCAACATCAGCTGCTGTCCGGAACTAGTGTAAATACTTCTGATCAATACACTGAATCAGCACCCACCAGTGAACCTCGCCTGGGTTTATTTTTTTCAATTTTTCCATACAACATACAGCAGTAACAGCTCATCAATAGCTCATCTATTTTAATTAGCTGCTGAAACTACTGGAGCGCGCAGCACGTGTTTGACACCGCTGTTTATAGGACGTTATACTTCATAAGTGTGGACGCTCACATTGTTATGTTTATAGTTATTGTTATAGTGATCATTCTTAGTGTGGACGGCCTTTTACATACCTATAATCATATCCAACCTCTCTCTGTATTTTACTGCTGTTTAGTACCCACCGGTGTATAAGACTCACCCCACTTTTAAATGAAAAAGAATCACTTTAATATGGTTAATATCATCACATCATTTTATACGGTAAATGTTGTAAGGCCTCTTTCACACTTGACTTTTTTGGATTGTTGGGTAGGCTGATATTCATATATTTAATCTATAATTCTGGTTTGTCTGAGGGCATATAACAGTATCTGCAGTGAAGTACAATTTAAAGTTTTACTGGTGAGCCATACATGAAGTCTGTGTTCACAGCACACCTAGAAGATTAAGCAGAAAATACTTTGCTGAAAAATAAGTTAATTCCTTTTTTACCATGTCTGATTTGACGTACAATTATAATATTAGGAATTGTAAATGATAGATGGGAGAGTTACATTTACTTTTATTTCCATACAATCTGCTGCACCACAATGATTGGATATTTGGTGTCATCATCAGGGAATAAACATTTTTTATGAGAAAATGTTAAAATAGTATTTAGCAGTATTCAGCTCCAATTAGTTACTTTTAATACTTATATTATTATTGTAAGTAATCAGATCTCAGCTCCATTGAGTCATTCTGAGGAAGACTCTCTGTTTGTTAACTTAAGAGAAAACACTAGGTTTTCAGCAGGTCTAGTCACCACCAGGGACTGAACTGAGGCCTCTTCTCAGTTACTGGCAGAATTTCTGTATATGGCATTATATGCATTGCCAAATGAATGCAATGATTGTATACAGCGTTGATAATTATAGTACACTGAATGACATTATTATGTGTAATGTGAAAAGCGTCACTCGTAGTGACAAACACATAATTATCGCCAACAGAGCATTTAGTCTGTTTTCCTTATCGTGTCTGATTTACACACTTGCATCGTTTAATATCACTACTTCAGAAAGAAAAGACAGAAGCACACTGATTGATATGCAGCCTTTAATAATGCAAGCAGAATAAGGTTTCAACATTACTGACAGAATCAAAGAAGGACAAAGGCATAAGGCAAATACACATATGTAGTAAATTTATAGTAGGGTAGAAGGTTGAACAGGACTCCAAATATTTTGAATAATGGATGATAAGGTGGGAATTGCCAGAGCCAATGTCCAGGTGCCAAACCCAGAGATTAAAAACAGGAAAACAAGAATTATGTGAAATTAAGAACAAAAGATGCATGTTTTGCAGATGACATAACATCATGAATTGGAGGACGTATGACATATTCAGCTCTTCGCCAGCCTCTTGTAGCTGTAGAACAGATTTTTATTATGAGTCATGGACACCAAAAAGAAGATTGAATAATGGATTAACATTCATCCTGCAGGCAGATACATGACTATAAATTAAAACCAATGCTGTTTTTTGTTGACAGGATGTGTGAATTAGCCATAACAAATTTATTCCACTAGATGATGATGTTGGGGTTGTGTTTGTCATGTTTTGGAATTATTCTTCCCCCTAATGGTCAAACATTTATTAATGCAGTTTTACTGTGACCTAACCATATGTTGTCTCTAATGATGTCAATGTCATAAGTGAAGTTTAAGATATGATTTCTACCAGAATCTATAAAAGAGCATCAGCTAAATACCAGCTATGTAAATTGCCATTGTTGTACATTTTGAACCTCACCAGAACTAATCCAGTCTAGAGCCATACACCTCCACCTCACACAGGGTCAGATACACAGTTTTTCCAGGAGCAACTATGATAATGTAGCGACCGTCCATCCCCTTACAGTCGAACTCGTGCGTAAAACCGGCAGGGATGCTAGTGATCAAAGCACACCTATGAGAAAAAGATATTACACTGTTAACTTATTGAATGATCAGTTTAATACATGGATACTCATCTTTCATTTTAAAGGTAAATATAAATATGAGTTACTGCTATCAAACGTAATGACACATTCATTTTTAGTCATAGTAGTATTTCAAATAATGAACTGTAAACTATACCGGGGATTGTTGGTGCCAGTTTGTGCAGGAGAATTTCCGATGCGGATCTCAGCTCCATTAAGATATGTTGGGTAATTTTTTGTGTTGGTTATCTTGACAGTGTTCACTTTATGGATTTTGCCAAGGTCCAGTTGCCACCAGGGACTAAGTGTCGATTTTGTACAAGAACAACTGCCCTCTGCCCATGTGGTGGCATGATACCCATCTATAGCATGATATGGATCGCATAGATATGAATACAATGATGACTGTGAGGCTTTTCCGAGGACTGCCAGGTTCACATCTGTATGAAAAGACACATTCACAAACATCAGCAGTGATACCTAGTATTCTTTGTTATCTGCAGAACAAAGTGGCTCCAATTTGTGGATGTCTTGAACTCAACAATCACAACTGTTTGCACATTTTTGACCTTTCCAGTAGTGGAAAACAGCAGTGAAATATGGATAGTTGTATAATTGTGCAGATGCTTATTGCAAAACTTGAAGGATGCAACAGCAGTTAGCAGTACAAAATGTGCCAGATTTCAAATTTGTTTGAGGCAGTACTTTGCTTGATCTGGGATTTGATATGTTTGCCAGCTCCATCTAGAAATTTTACATATTCAGATCCGATTACAAGACAGGAACAGCCAAGAAAACGAGAACACATTTTAACACCAGGTAAATGCAACGACCCATTGATTAGTTGTCATTATCTAGATAATGTATCCAGATTCTGAACATATGTTCATACCAAGTGTAAATGGGGCCTCAGTTCAAATAGATACCAGATTGCAAAGCAGGAAGCATTTTGCTCATTTTCTTCATTCAAATGAATGTGGTTCATCTTCTGCTGTGAACATAGCTGTGCAGAAAATGAGGCACCAGCATCACCTAATAAATCAAATTTGTGTGTCTTCAGCCACATATTTCATTCTCACCAGTTGGAGCACGGTAGCCATAGACTTCCACTTCACAGAGTTGGAGTATCTTTCCTGAACCAGGTAAAAACACAGTCACAAAACGTCCCTCCACAGGTTTTTCAAGAGTTATTATATGAGGCCTCCCTGGTGCAATACGAGAAATTACAGCAACCCTAAAAGAGAGAGAGGAAACAGTGCATGAATGTGTTTCATATCTGAATTACTTTAAAATTTAAAAAGTTGTTCACAGTATGTAATGGTCATTCAATTTCTTTTATATGATTTTTGATGTTTTATGTTACAAATTAATCATAGTTCTTGCGTCTTAGTATTTCTGCTGCCTGCATTACTGAGCAACAGTACAGTGGAAGATTTATTAGTGTTTACATTTGGTGTGACCTCACACACACACCAATATGCATGGGTGTGTCCAGTTACACTGTCTGTCACAGGAAATGAATGGACACACATGAATCTGTGAGAACTGATCATTCTCCATGGCCGTTGCCTACATTTTAAGTTAACAGGCTTGTAACTGGACCTAGGTTAAAGGTTTAATTACATTAATAGCAAATGTATAAATATAAAACAGAATTGAGATATAAATTAATATAATTCTCAGTCAAAATTAGTCTTTGTAGAAAGAGGCAGAAGTCCTGTATTTAATGAGTAACTACTGTATGTTCACTTACACTGGGTTTCTTTGATTACGGTATGCTGGCAGACTGTGACCGTGGTAACCTGAGTTACCAGAGTAACCAGAGTAAGCAGAATGCAACGTCTTTGTGACATGAATCTCTGCCCCATTGATTTTGTCTGCACAGCAGTCTCCTCTGTTGGTGATGATGATAGTGGTGACCATGTACTTCTCCAGCAGGTCCACCCTCCACCAGGGGTTGGCCATTTTTGCACTGACACTGCATGAACCAGCAGAAAAAGTAGCTTCACGGTTTCCATCAATGGCGTTGTAAGCAGCCGCCAGAACTTCCCCGCCTCCACTGAAGCGCTGTGACTGAGTTGCTTTGCCACGCAAAGCCACATTTTCTGTGGAAGGAACACACGCAGTTTTTTTGCAAAGCTTAATGTTTCTTATCACTATGGAGAAGTTAAGTTATCACACCAGACAACCTGTGTGCCCATCCTGTGGTCTATGTGAATGTGATGTGAATACTTTCAGAATACTACGTTTTCAGTCACATTAGCAGCATGAACACAATAATGACTTATCATTATCTTTAAGTTGAGATGATGAGAACTTGTTAGCAAATAGTTTCTTTCAACCACATCCAGCAGTTAGGGAGCAACATTATCACTCATTTGGAGATTTTTTTCTTACCACCTAGTGTAAAGCCAATATTCACTCTTTTGGTTCTTTTATATCTGACTGTTAAATCGCTGTTAAATACTCCACTACGTTCACCAGCTAGTCGTTAACTGTGTCTGTTTGCTGTTTGGTGCTCTGTTAAGCTGAGTGGAGCTGCAGAGTTGCAACAAGTGACCTCTATAGTATATGTATTAATGTAGATGAAAATGACATTTTTGTAAATAACTGCAAATTACACATTAAATGCAAATAAAATTAGTTTAATAGACTGCAACAAATACATTGAGGGTTGTGTTACCAACGAACATTCATCATGTTTCACTACATTACACATATAACTATAAAATATCCTTAGTTTGATTTGTGTTATACATAAAACTAACCATCTAAGTGAAGTTAAACTAGCCACTTCCCAACAAATGAACATTTGTTATCACTCCACCATCTTGTTATTGTTTACACATGACCACACATAACATTTGGAGGCACTGGGATTTTGTTGCAATTTTAGTTTTTAATGTTTTGTTACACAGATATCACAAACAAAGCCAGATCATACTTACCAAGGTTGTAAGCCAAGCATGTCCCCAGGAGGACCAGCAACAGCAGAACTGAACTGGTTTTCATTATTCTGGTTGAGACAGATTACATATTTGATAATTCAATCACACTGAAAAATGTACATTGTTATCACCAGTAAAACAAGTATTTGCTCCAGAAATGTGATACCCAAATTGCATAAAAATGACTTTGACAATAGAGAGAAAAATTAAATAACCCTCCCGACTGTGTATTTGAGAGCATGACTATTCTATTATAACCACATACCTTGACACGCTGTTTGTGCTGTGAAAGGGTTAAAAGGATCTTCAGGATCAGTTCCAGATGACTGAACGAAAAAGCTCGAAGCAATGTTGATGATCTGGTCAAGTGAACAGGTATATATGCCCAATGGAGTGATGTGCTGGCACATGATGATCAGGTGTGGAACTGCAGTGCGGTTCAAAACAAATTTGCCAATTGGGACAAACAAAGTGTATCTTACATTGGCTTGTCAAAACAGTACACACCTCACCTTCTGCTTACAAATCTACACCCTGAACTCACTAATATGCAAATGAATTAGCTTGTAAAATAACTTTCCCAGCAGAGACGAATCCATGTTTCTCCTTTGAGTTTAGAATAGAATAGAATAAAACAGAATAAAACACACTAGAATAGAAATAGATCAGATCTTTATTGTCCAAAATGGTGGAAAATTGTTTTTGGCTCACCAAAACATGAAGATGCACTACAGCAGTCAGTAAAACAAGCACAGAGAAAAGGTCACATTTCACATAAAACACAGTTGATGACTGTGGCTTAGTTCTCATCAGACACTTTGCAGAGTTGAGTACTGAAGGGGCTTTGGATGAAGGACTTATGGCGCTTTTCCACTACACAGTTCCAGCATGACTCGCCTCGACTCGGTTCTTTTTGCGTTTCCACTAGGGATAGTACCTGGTACCTGGTACTTTTTTAGTACCTGTTCTGGTGAGGTTCCAAGTGAGCCGAGCCGATACTAAAATGTGACGTCGACAGACTGCCGGCCACTGATTGGTCAGAAGAGTTGTCGCTGGAAGAGTCATGAGCCGTCCCACAGAATCAAACCCGGCATTTTTAAATACCGGCAACAGCGTTACCATAGTTACAGCTATACGGCTCAATTTTCTTGCTTTGTGTGTGACAGAAAACCTCATACAGCAGCAAGTACACCATCGCCTCCATGTCCTCCATTGTTTATGTGTTTTGTGTCGCGTATAAAACGAAGTCACGGCAGTTTCGCAGAGCCGTGCTATGACGACCCCGCCCACGTTGAGTAGGTACTTTTTTGTAATGGAAAAGGTCTGTTCTGGAACCGTACCGAGGCGAGGGGAGTCGTGCTGGAACTGCGTAGTGGAAAAGCGCCATTAGTCATTTTAGGTTTTCTTTAGAACTTTCTGAAGATCAAAGACTCAGATATTCCACGCTGTCTTCAGTTGAATCAAGGTCTTTTGGGATTTCATGTGTGATCCTTCTCCTGTGCACTGCAAAATAACAGGGTCATGGAAATAATAGAACACTGCTGGGTTTAAAATGGAAAAAATGTATACAATAACGATACAGAACATATACAAAAATGGGCATAAACTTGTCTCAAGAACAAACATAATCTATTATAGTTTCTGAAGGAACAAAGAAATGATCTGTGACTGGTCAGTGTATATTAGCGTATTGATTGCATACACGTGTTACATGAAAGTCATGTGTCCCCAAGACACAGAAAACTAAGGCCCCAAGCCATGTGTGACCCTTTACCCCATGTCATGATTTGCTTGTACCAAAACCCAGAGCATCTACCTTATTTGGACATGAGCCAGGAGGAGAATACAAGGGAATTCATATAATAACAAAAGACCATTTCTTTTAACACACAATAACAAGGTAAAAAACAAAGATCTTACTTCCAAAATTGTGTATGAAAACCTTTTTCCTTGAAGTCTCTGTTAAGGCTTTACATTATTTGGCATCTGGATTGAAAGTTTTGGCCTATTCCTTAGGTCATGCACCTTTATGATATGATTTATGTAGGGTTCCATCCCATTTTACTGTACTGGTTTTATGCTGTTTTCAATTTTAATGTTAATGTATTATGTAAAACACTTTGAAATTACCTTGTGTATGGAATATGATGTACAAATAAACCTTACCTCACCTAACTGGATCCAGGATCAGGTTTGATGGCTGAATGCAAAGACACACAACAACTCCCGGATAAGGTTTGATGGCTGAATGCAAAGACACACAACAACTCCCAGATCAGGTTTGATGCCTGAATGGAAAGGCACACAGCAACTCCCAGATCAGGTTTGATGCCTGAATGCAAAGACACACAACAACTCCCAAATCCGGTTTGTGGATCAGGACAATAATAAGTGGGCAGGTATGTACACAATGGAGTGATCAGGAAAATGAAGGGCTTGTTTGCAGGCAGATGACCATCTGCTATAGAATGATTGGAGAGGTGACTGGGAAAGATGGGAAAGTCAGAAGGCATGTAATGGTCAGGTGATTAATCTATGAGTCCATGAAATGCAAGGCACTGGGGAAGTGAGACTGTTGCTGAAGGCAGGTAAGGACACAGGATGGAAAAACTAAATACCACAGAGGCAGCTGTTGTGACAACGGCACCCCATGGAGAAAGTGTGAGGTGTATCAAGCTATAAAGGGTTGTAGCCAATTCAATGGTCTGTCCACTGAACATGATCGCTAACATGGATCACTGTTCACTACCACTAGTGGTGCTGAAGCTAGTGGTCTGGACCCGTTAGTAAGTGGTCTGTGGTCCTAATTCCCCTTCTCCCTTTTCTGGCCGTGTTGGCAACACTGACAAATAAATGTCTAAGATCATAATCCTTGATATACAGGGTGTCCATAAAGTCTCTTTACAATTTAACAAATGTATTACAAAAGCAAATGAATAGACAAATCTGTGGAAATGTAATCATTTAATAAACCTCTATATGGGCACCATTAGTTGTATGAAGCACATCAAGACGGTACTCAATTTCTTTCCATGTCCGCTGCAGCAGAGCCTCATCAATGGAGGTAATGGCATCAGTGATCTTTTGCTTCAGGTCATTGATGTCCCGTATCTTTGTTCCATACACGATACACAAATGCAATGTTATTAGAAAGTCAAAATCGTCTGATAATATCGGCTCTACTAAGTACATTTACCCAAGTACTGTATTTGTACTCAGGTACAATTTTGAGGAACTTGTATCTCTCTGAGATAATCCAGTCTTGGTGGGTGGTACTATACTTTCTGGCAGAATATACCATCATGACTTCAATATTTCCTGGATTTTGTATCACATTGGTAACTTTGTTTTGTGTGTCCCTCACTTCTCAAACCAAAGTTACACCCTTGTGTAAAAGTACTAACAAACACAACCCTGTTTGGTGCCTACAGCAACAGCGTAGTGCTGCCCCCCTCAGTCAGAAGTTGTCATTTATTTAGACCTTAGATCCTCTGGTACAGACCAGTGGAGTTTGTTTTCTCCAGATCTCCTTTAGTTGGTAAGGTTGACCTATTAAATATTGATTCTCCAATGTCCAACATATCTCTATACAGTTTCCTTCTTTGCAAAGAATAGATCAATTTTAAGATAACATGTTTGATTGTCTCCATGTGTCCAAACTTGACCTCATCTTTCCTTTTCCCCACACTTGTTTTAGGAGACAATGAATAGGGGATTCCTGCAATACCGAAGGCTGCATTTTCAGGAATGCCGCATATATACATAATTGATATATTACTATATTAATGTGTATATATTTAAAAACAAAAAGAAAATATCCATATGAACAGTAAAAAAAAAAAAAAGTATTGTGACCCTGTTTGGTGCCTACATTTCCAATAAACCCACACATTTTTACCAATGAATTTTCAAAACTTTTCTATAACTATTCCATAATATTTTAGCCCATTTCCATGATTTCATTTAAGTAGTTTAACAAAGGTAGGCAGGAAGATTTTGCAATTACATCCAGAGGAAGCGTTTGGCCCCAGATCACATATTAGAAGATATTAAAAAGCTAAATATAGAAATTGATGATTTGTATATTCATATTAAATGAATCTACTGATTTTTGACATGGTAAAAGTGGGAGGTCCATGTTCATGCAGCCTGTCTTATATCGTTATATTTGATGTCAGATTGGGCCATCCCTAATTCATTACTTTTCCAGGAATTTCATGACTGTGTGGGGACCCTGACCCATTTTTAAATACAGGTTAAAAACACTTCTCTTCTCCTGTGCTTATGATTGAGCTCTTTTAAAGCACTTTAAATTGTAATCTTTCATTTGCACTGTGTATGTCCTTTTAATGATTTTAAAGCAAATCATTATTTTATGCTGCTACCTTATATTTAATGCTCTATTCTACTCTAGTTTTTATTTTATTTCTCTCTCTTTCTATTTTTCTGTACTTTGTTTTTTATTGTATGTTTTAATGTTTCCATGTTTTTACTATTATTGGGTTCTATTTTTATTTTTGCATGTTTTTATGTTTCTTTTGTTTCCAATGTTTACTGTTAAATGTTTGTTTCTTATGTAAAGCACATTGAGTTGCCCCTAGGTATGAAATGCACTATATTATATATATAATAAATAAAGCTGCCCTGCCTTGCCTTTGATACCACATCTCGCGAGACTTCAAAAGCGCCGACACGTCTGCGGCTGCGCAATATCATTCGAAAACTTGCACGGTGAGAGTTTGTGGCGGAGGAGAAAGACAACGCAGCGGAGACAAAAAAACACACAATGGCGACGGCGGCGACTACGGCAGGCGGAACGGGCTCGGGCGGACCGGCCACCGGCCCGGTCGGTGGTGGTGGAGGAACCGCAGTGGGAAGAAAAAAAGACGGCGGACCTTCTACTAAATTCTGGGAGGGTTCAGAGACGATATCGCAGCTAGAGACGGTGCGGCTGTGGATCGGAAAGCACTACAAGAAGGTGAGAGGCTCCATTGATTCCTATGAAGGCCCGCGGGATGGCACAATGGAGCTATGAGCTAACCGAGCTAGCTTTAATTAACTACTACAATTTGGCTGCTTTTTCCACATATTTATTGTTGTTTTTGAGTGGCAGGTGTTGCGTGAGTTTTCGTACTCGTGTTAAATGTGGTAAAAAATAGACGGACGCCATTTATTTCCATTGAGCAAAGCTGTTTTTATCAGATAGTTAGCTCACTGTTAGCTTGCTAAGTGCCCCATTCAGTAACTGTACTAATAAACACACACACACTTTTTGCTGCTTTTTTTCCACACATGTATTGTTGTTTGCGAGTAGCAGGTGTTATGCAAGTTTTCGTGCTCGTGTTAAATGTGCCCCAAAATATAGCCGGGTGCTTGTTTTTTTACTTACTACTATCAGATAGCTAGCTCAAGGTTTAGCTTGCTAAGTGCCCCATTCAGTACTAATAAACACACATACACAGAGACACACATATACACAGACACACACACACACACAAACACTGACAGACACACATACACACACACACACACTAACAGACGCACACGCGCACACACACACACACACATGGGGGGAGTGTTGTTTACAAAATGAGCGGCAGATTGCAGCTTCTGTCTGTTTAGTTATTCAGCTCAGATTTGCAACTTTTAATTCACTAGATGTATGATTATTCTCCTTTTTTTTAAATAAAAAAGAGGCCTAAGAAGCTAACTAACTATGTTAGTCATGGGACACCATGCAGTCATGTTTCATACAGGCTGCTGTTAAGAAGATATAACCTAGCATGCATTTAAAATATTTATATATTCCCACTCAAATAAATGTGTAAAAGCAATTGTATTTTGTTGCAGAAGAGAGAGATATAGAGATAGCAGTGTTGAGTATTGTCAACACAGCAGCATACCAGATTGTGTGTGCAGGCTCCACTCACCCACAAAGTTATCCAAACAAAGAATAGTCCTCCTGTCTTCCTCACGCCCTCCTTCAAACCAGCACATGCACACACACATACATTGCTGTTGTTATGATGACGAAAACAATGAATGAATGATCACAATTCATAAGCTTATGTACGTTTTTAAACACGGAAAATACACAGTTTAAACTAAATGATGTAGCTTCTTTATAAAGATTAACACAGATGCTTGGTTTAAATTTGTTAATATCTAACTACTTTTAAAAAAACATTACCCCCCACTTTGAGAATGACGTAGCTCTCCATGAAATTGACCTTGTTATAAATATACCCACTCTTGTGTTAGTTTCTCTCCTTAGAATAGTGATTATTCCCCAGAAATTATTCCTCTGGAGCTTCTTTCGTTGAGGTAGACTGATTGTACAGTAGAGATCGGCGGCGTTAGGCACTGGTGTTTCTGTGCATTTAAGTGTGAATCGTCCTATTTTCCTTATAGCTGGACTTTGTGTCGTGGTTTCCCCTTCTAACATTATACCTCCATGCCATAGCAGGAGTGAGATATGGTAGATTTAGGTCAACCTTCACTTTGAGGGATCTTTGACAGCAATGATGTACTTGCTCTAACATCCTCGAGGAAGATCTTAAACACTTCTCCAAGCTCTCTGTGTTGTTATTGACTGTGAACTCTGACCTTCTCTGTGGCTTCTGAAAATTAAGTCCAGCATTTTCACACGTGCACAGAAACTTATACTAATTAGGGCATGGATATTATATCGTTATCATGATATTTTATAGATATCGTCTTAGATTTTGTACATCGTAATATCGTGATATGTCATAAGTGTTGTCTTTTCCTGCTTTTAAAGGCTGCATTACAGTAAATTCATGTAATTTTTTCTCATGAGTGCTTTAAGATAAAAGCTTGTTGATCCAGTGTTTCTGTGCTGTGATTCCAGTTTTTAAGTATACTTTTTTTTTTTTTTGCTGCAGTGCTTGCAAGTAAAAAAAAACACATTTTTCTTGATGATGGGGCATAGTAAGTGAGCCAACATCTCTCCCAAAATCCATGCTTTATGATCCGAATCAATATGAGATTTCAAGATTTCAGAAATTCTTGCAATAACATATTTTCCAAAAAAAAAGACCTGAATAAAGCGATGAATTTAGATTACGGTGAATTGATCATCTTTCTTGTTTCATGTCAGTTTTATTTGTCAGTTTTGTTGCTTGTAGTACATTTTTCAGGCACAAACCGTAGGGAATCTCTTGCTTGATATTTCTTTGCATTTTTGATCAGTTGTTTATTCAATTAATCAAAAAAAGAGTAGCTGATGGATTATTTGAAAATGTGGATAATTGTTATTTTGCAGCCTTACTCAAAGCTGAAATTGTTGACGCTAAACCTGAGACCCTGTGTGCACGTGATAAACTGTGCAGCTCTAGATGTATGTGTGTGTGTGTGTGTGTATATTAATCAATCCATTTCTCTCTGTCTGGTCCCAGTATGTCCAGAATGACTCCCCCTCCAGTAAATCCTTGGCAGGCCTTGTGGTCCAGCTGCTGCAGTTCCAGGAGGATGCTTTTGGACGCAGGGTTAACAATCCTGCTCTTACCAAACTACCTGTAAGCACAACACAACACAACACAGACACGTCATATTTTCTATTAAAACCACACTCTGACATGTCTTAGTTTTGTTATATTTGTCCTCATTGTTCCTCTCCTATCTTCAGGCCAAGTGTTTCCTGGATTTCAAGGCTGGAGGAGCTCTGTGTCACATCCTGGGGTCGGTCTACAAGTTTAAGAGCGAGCAGGGCTGGTGAGTTTATTTATGGTTGACCCTTATTTAAACCCTCATATAGGCCTGACATATAAACCCAAGTAGCTCCTTCTCTTGTGACTTACTTCTCGTACACTTGTTCCAAAGTTTCCTTGAAAGTCCTTAAATCATTTATATTGAAAATGAAGAAATCTGCACCTGTCTGTAATTGCTGTAGTAAGGCAAAATAAGATGTGGTACCTTAAATTCCTATTCTCCCCACCTCAGACTGAACATCTGAAGAGTGGTCAGAAGATATTGATCATATAAAAAAAACACATTTCAAGTCACAAAATAATGAAATAAGAGTTATTTTGATTTGCATGCATAGTGCAGTAAAACCCTGCAACCACATCTCATTGTACGTCTTTAACCATCACCAGGCGTCGGTTCGACCTGCAGAATCCGTCCCGGATGGACAGGAACGTGGAAATGTTCTTAAATGTAGAGAAGAACTTGGTGCAGGTATGATCCACACTCTCCACACACAGGCTGCTGGTTGATAAACAGCTCACAGTGTCAGTAGTTCAAATGTCTGCTGCAGTCTTTTTGTGTTATTGATAAACCGGATAAACTCTTAAGGGGAAGGGTTCTGAACTTGTAGATATAACATGCTCTCATTGTTTGTACCATTTGAACTAAGCTTAATTTTATCTAATTATTTAAACCATATATTTACATGTGGTACATAACTGACATGAAGCTGCTTTTTTAGGGCTGTTGATCTGACTCTCTTAATTAGAAAATTAATCCGCAACTATTCATACATTGGGTTATATATATTACTTTGAGTCTTCCACGTTGGTGGAACGGGCTGCCAAAAAACACCAGAGCAGGGGCCTCCCTCTGTCTATAAGAAGCACTTGAAGACCCAGCTCTTCAGAAAGTACCTCCTCTCTTAACTTACAATTACTTAGCACTTTTAACTTACAACTACCTAGCAGTATTTATTTATTGTTACACTAATGTCTCTGTTGCAATGTAGCTTTAATGTTATTCTCCCTTGTAAGTCGCTTTGGATAAAAGCGTCTGCTAAATGACTAAATGTAATTGTAAAGAAAATAGTGAAATTGTACTGGTTCCACCTTAAATGTGAATATTTTCCTGGAGTTTATTTTTTAAGCCTTTTTACGATAATAAACTGAATATATTTAGGTTGTGACAGACAAAACGAGACTTTATGTTTGGATCTTGTACTTTAGGGAACATTCAACATCATTTTTCACATTTTATACATCAATCAACTAACAGATTAATTAGAAATGAAAATAGTTATTAGTTGAAGCCCCTAGTATTGTTTCGTTCTGTAATTTGACTTCCATAAAAAATTGCCTGGATGACTTTTACATAATTTTCTAATTACTGAAAAAATTCTGTACTTCCAGAATAACTGCCTGACTCGACCCACTGTCTTCCTGTCGCCGGACATTGACCAGAAACAAGCCAGTAAGCTCAAAGACACCATCAAAAGGCACCAGGTGACTACATCAGTGAAAAGATTAAGTCTGTCATGAAGAGAAGAGATGCTTTGTTTCTGTCTTGTAATTGTTTTTTTGTTTTTTTGTTCTTCTTCTCCGTCGTCTGTAGGGCTCCATCACTGATGATAAATCAAAGGCCACCCACCACATTTATCCTTCTCCATCGCCACAAGAAGAAGGTGGGGTAGAAATCTTTTTAACTGTTATATTCGGTGGATTCATAATCACATGATATATTATTTAGGGCTCATTTTTTCTTGGTCCCACTCTCACTATGTCCAAAACAGTATAATTAGTTTTTTTTTATTATTGACATGAAAAAGATCCAATTTTAAACTGTAAATGGCAAATAACATCAAAGTACATGACTTGTTATCAATGAGTTTGTAGTAGTGGAGTTGTTTTGGGGGGGTTTGTTGTTGTTGTTGTTTATACAATACTCAGATAATAAGTTAACGTGTGTGTCTTTATGTTTGTGTTTGCAGAGGAGTGGCTGCGTCCTGTCCTGAGGAAAGACAAACAGGTGTTGGTGCACTGGGGTCTCTACCCAGACAGGTGAGCAGAGAGGAAGATCACAAACACGCCTCCACCATTGATTATTTATTACTGTTCATTCATCATTATTTTTGGTGAGGTAGCTCTGAATCAACGCCTTTTTTAATGTCAACAAAGGCACTTATACCCTCAGGTGTCCATTATTTAAATGTCATTCTTGATAACCTAAGAGATATTGGGAGGGATACTCAGAAAGATCCTCACTTTTTTGTTATTGTTATTTCCTTCTAAGTAGTCTTTTTTTTTTTTTTTAAGACTAGATTGATTTTTAAATGGATTTTGATCGAATTTCTTTAAGTAATCACAAAGCAGCGATATAACACCAGTGCAGTTATTAAAACGTGATTTGTTTAATAATCTGAATAATCCCCTTTTTTATTTAATGACTGATTTCTTAAATTCTTATTTTACAATCTCCCAGATTATTTTTTAAAAATTCAATCAAACTTTATTTATATAGCACCTTTCATACAGGCTAGTGTAGTTGATAATAAGACAGTACAAGTGACAACATAAAGAAAAAGGAACAAAAACAATTAACATATTAAAAAACAAAAATTTTAAGAAAGCAAGAGAAAATAAGGATGATAAAGATGTTTAGAAAATGTAAATAAAATAAGTTTAAATGAAATAATTGAATAAATAAGCAAGCTAAGAGAGAATAACAGAACAGGTGTATTAATATTTAGAGTAAAAAAACTTTAAAGACAAAAGAAAAGTAAAAAGTAAATAAATAAATGATAAAGTTTAATAAAAGCTAGATTAAAACTAGGTTCAAAAAGGGATTAAAAGACGAGAGAAACAGACAAAATAAAATTGATAAGAAGATACAACTTATAAAATAGCCTAAAATAAAGTAGAACATTCTTTTAAAACATCAAAACAAATAGAATAAAATGGAATAAAAAGACTATAAACAATTATCAATCAATAGCCAAACTGAACAGGTAGTTTTTGAGTTTACTTTTAAACATTTCGACACTTGCAGCTGTTCTTAGGTCCTCAGGAAGTAATGATCATAAATGTATTTCATGTCTGTTTGGGTAACTGCTGTAATCTGTTAATCATTGATATACTTCTCACTGACACGTGGCTGTTTTTCTTTTGTTGTGTTAGCTACGATACCTGGGTATCAGTCAGCGAGGTGGATGGTGATGTGGAGGATCCTCCCAGCACTGACAGGCCGTGGAAGGTGAGCAATGAGGAGTAAAAGCAGAGGAGGAACTTATAGCTAGTTCACCATTTTTAAGCCTTAAAATGGATCATGTAAGAAACAATTAGGTACTAGTGTCAAGCGAGGCCATCATTGTTATTATTTTTTATGTTTTATGATGAATTTTAACTCCAAATAGAAGCACGCAGGAAGCAGAAGAAGTCACAACTGAAGCTTTCCATGGGAATTAAAGAAAATAAACTGGAAATTTACACAATTGCATATTAGCCTATAACAGGGAATTTTAAATGTAGTAAGAAAAAAAACATCTTGTAGCCTAATCTTGGTTTAAAACAACCCGATTTAATGCAAATACAGTTGAATATCTTCCTTATTACTTCATCACATGCACATAGCGCATTAGTCACTGCAGGGCCACACCCTCTACATGCACTGTGCGCTCCTCCATCACATGCACACATGATATCTAGAAGAGAATATGTTTATTTTACTCAACATTCATGTTTTTGTTGTTCAATGAAAGAATTGATTCAAGTTGTAATCACAAATAAATCAAGTCAAAATGTTGCTTTAAAAAAATTGTATTAGTTTGTATACAGCTGATACAGTTTGTATAAATTACCCCAAATGTCCAGCTAATTCCCATGTATTCCCATAATTCCCATGGAAAGTTTCCAGCTTGGAGTATTTCCAAAATTCCCCAGTTTAACTTCCCATGGAAAGTTTCTGGAAATGTTCCACCCCTTTGCAACCCGATCAGCAACCTGTAACAGATGTGTAGGTGATGCTCTGATTGCAGCTGATTTGATTTAAAAAGGCAGCACATCATCATTGTTAAAAGTAAAAATGATTCCAGTATGGATTGGGGAAGACGATGAAGGAAAGCGTGTAGTCCTGTATAAGCTTCACATAACACCCTGTCGACTCTTCCCCCCCCCTCAGGTTCATGCTAAGTGGGTTTTAGACACCGATGCCTTCAACGAGTGGATGAATGAAGAAGACTACGAGGTGGACGAGAACAAGAAACCAGTCTGCTTCCGCCAGAGAGTCTACCCGAAGGAGGAGGAGGTATGTTGTGTGTGTGTGTGTGTTTAAATATTCCCAAAGCTTCATCCAGACTTTGTTAATCAGTACAAATTTGAAGCTACAGTACGAGCCCAAACACTTTCCCATTCTCTGCATGTTCAGTGTCAACAACACGTTTTCTGAGTCTTAACTGACGCTGATAAACAACAGAAGACATTTAAAGCTGCAGTTGGTAACTTTGAGGAGAGAGAGGACATAGCGTCAAATTTGAAGAAGTACAACTTTCAGATCCCTCCCCCTCCCTCTACGCTGCACTCCTGCCCTGCCTCCAAAGTCCCTCCCCCAGAGGAGGCTGACGTGCGCGTGACCCGGTATGCTGTTGTTGGTAACGGAGGTATCGGTAGTTTTGTCCTCGCTGATTGTTGTTGCTGCGCCATTACTTTCTCTATGCTCCTGAAGCCGCTCTCCCGAGCTGAGGAGGAAGGGGGAGGGGGGCTGTGTGATAGAGCAGTGATTGACAGCTGTCAGACACTCCATCAGACACCATCCTGTCTCTGATTGGTTCTTGTTGTCCGGTCACGTTGGATTCTGGCAATTTGCCAATTTGCAGTAGGAGCAATAGATGGGGGCTAAATGAGCCTGGTTTTTATTTATTTTTATTTTTTACATATTACTAGTTTCATGTAATGCTGTCTTTACATAGTGACAGTCTTAGCAAATATGACAAAAAGTTACTTTTATAAGACTTACCAACTGCAGCTTTAATGTTCAAACACACTGTCCAGCAGGAATTGTGCATTTTAATACTTAATCAGAAGTTGTGTACTGAACGATATGTTGAGTGTGTGTGTGTGAAGTTCTTGCTGTAGGTTTTCTGTTTGTTGCATGAAGTGGATTGTGCGTCGTCCTCTTTCGCCTGCGTCTGTTTGTCGCCCATCCTTTCCAAAAAACGTTCCTTTTACACTTTCTCTCCTTCTGATGTATTACAGGGTTTCTGATCACGTTAGGTTAATTATTTCGAACAATTAAAACTAAATCAGACAGGGCTGGTACATTTTTAAAAGAAATCTTTACTAGCCGCATATTTCTTCACAGAGCCAAAGTTTTCAAATGATTGCAGTTAGACGACTTAGAGGAAGATATGTTGAAATTTATTTATTTGGATAAACCCCTTAAGATGCATCGTCTCGTTTTTCGAGGGGGTCCAAACATATAAACAGACATTGAATCAACATACAAACATAGACTAGACAATACAAGGACAGTACAAAAAAAGACAGAAACCAAAGATAAAAAAAAAAAAAGACAAAGACAAACCACAGCTAACATCATAACGACATCAGAGCAATACAACCATAAAAAAGCCACAATGGCAACACTGAAACCAAGACAACAACAGATAATGAATACAATCAGTTCCCCAAATCAGAAAGTTCATGCAGCTTCAATGAAAACAAGAGCATATAATAAAGAGGGAAGACTTTTATACATGGAGGCACCTTCAGTTTATGCTTAATATTAAACTAACTGGTCGTGTAGATGTATCAATTCTGCCCTTTTTATAATAAGACCAGTAACATTAGCTAAATAAAAGTGTGTCTGATTTAGAAGAGTCTTTTTTTAAATTGCCTTTTGGTAACAGACTGCACAGGGAAAGAAAACATTTAAAAAAATCTGCAAAAAAGATAATTAAACATTACAAAAGTTGACTGTTTCTCCACGATGATCAAATCAACAAGGGAAAATTTGGATATAAGAGGAGATATTTTAAGAGAGGTCAGTATTAGAGTTGTAATACATTGATATTATTGTTATATTTTATAGATTTTGATTATCGTAATATGGAATAAGTGTCTTTTACTGCTTTTTAAAGGCTGCATTACAGTAAAAAATGTAATTTTCTGAGCTTAACAGACTGTTCTATTATCTACCTTTATCCACTCAGTCATTATATCCACATTACTGATGATTATTTAACAAAAGTCTCAGTGTACTCAGCCCTAGTCAGTATACAGGAACCCTGGTCGTCTCCTCCACCACCACCACAGCATCCTCACCCCCACCCCCCCACCCCACCCCTTCCTCCTCCCCTCCTCTTCCCCCCCGGCCGTCGTTCTCCCACTGCTTCCCTTCCTTGTGTGTGCAACCGTTCCATCCTCTCATTCTGCGGCTCTTTCTCTCATCCTCCATCCCTCGCTCCCTGCGCTGCACGTGGGGTTTGTCTGATCAGTCTTCCCGTACACCCGATCGCAAGGAGCGCAAGGCCAACTCTGCCGGAAAGAAGAGGAGACGCTCGCCCTCGCCGCCCAGCACTCCTGCAGAATCCCGCAAGAAGGGAGGAAAGAAGGGGTAAGGGAGGCGAATTTTTAACACTGGTTTGAGTGTGCAAAACATTCTGGTTTAAGGGTTTCCAGTTTCAATTAACGTGACTATAACTCTACCCTCTCTCCGATTTTAGGAACCCAGGGCCTCACTGGAAGCGACGGGGCCACAGAGGAGAAGAGGAGGACACGGAGGAGGACGTGAGTAAGGACATGGACGACTCCTCGGCCGGTGCCAGCATGGAAGAGGGCAGCATGTCCAAAAATGGTATGTACCCTTAGAGGTGGGGGCCGAGCTTTTAAAAAAAGTATTATGATTGCATTATCACTTTGAACAATTAGATGAAGTCAGCAGTTTGGTTAAAATGTCAACCAAAGAGGAGTCAGATTGTTTTTACATCAAATCCCCTTGTTATTTATCTTCTTGTTAAACAGTTTTAAATGTTTGATGACTCTTCGTGCACTCAGCGGCGTCCAATCAAATGTGACTTTGGACGAGTAGCTAGCCACACTGCTCATCTAAAAGCACCCTTCACTGTTTGTGGGTCGTAGTAGCAAACCAAGCATTATGGAGAGAGAGATGTGTGTTGGCATATCAGTGGGCACACACCTTGTTTTTTCACTTTCAAAACTACATGGCTGAGGTTTAATTCATTCATCTTTCCCTCGTCGTCCTCTTCCTCATCTCACAACAGGTGAAGGAGGTGTGTTGGGGGGGAGCCAGCAATCCTCTCTAGCTCTGAAATTAAGCTAAACTCTCAGTCCTGCCTACTTTTAAGCAGTCCAATCAAATGCAAAGGATCTGTTGTATGTGAAGACTGCTCAAAAATGCCTTTTTACTGGGAAATACATCCCAGTAAAAAATCTAAAGACGCTTTAACTTACATTTAATGGGGCGATTAAGGCCAAAGTCAGTATGATTTTAATCATTTGAGGAACCGATTAAGCTATCTGTCGCTCATCCTTACGATAAATCATTGTATCTGGAACATTAGCCCAAGGTAACGTTTTCACATCACTTGTTTTATTTGACCAACGGTCCTAAACTCACTTCACAATGAGAATAAAACTGAGAAAAACAGTAAATGATTTAAAGATCCCCTTCAGACATGTTGTACGTCATGTCATGATGTGTATAAAATACTCTATAATCAATAATTATTGGTGACTGATGAGGTTTTCCAAGTTAAATTATCTTGTTAAAACTATTAAAATGGCATCTACTCTGCAAGAAGCAAAAGTACATTTTCTTTTATTTGAGTGGAGGATGAATTTAATGATTAATTGATAATGAGACTTGCAGGTCAGGTTGCTTTTCTGTCTATTAACTTCCCTCTCTATTGATTGTTTGAGCACCCTGCAGTCTGTCTGCAAGTACAAAATGATTGACAGAAAGTTGGCCGTCACCGTTTTTCTAAGTTTAGATTTCCCCCCCGGCGCCGTTAATGCTGAATGAGACAGAAGCCCGAGGGCACGAATGATCTGTAGATGAACTTGAGGAGCAAGTTTAGCCTTGAACAGGAGCGGAGCGACGGGTCGGCTTCTGGGGCTGCAGCCTTCACTGTTTCTCTTTAAAAGCCCTTTTTTAAAAATTAAATCAATTTCTCTGAACAGTAACTTTAACCCACTGCTGGCTGAATCTGACTAGTTTATAACAATTTCAGTTTAGGCAGTTTTACGAGTGAAATTCAAATATTTTGTTGTTTTTCTCTCGATTTAATGCCTTATTTTTATTTATTTATTTATTTATTTTTTGCAAAATTGTTAATTAGGATTGAAATAAATCATTACTACTAATACTAATCATGCACTGCAGTAAAATTTAAGTTTGTGCATGTGTACCATCAACAAAAAAACTAAAAAAATTGGACCTGGCTCTGGGAGTTCGAGGCTTAGCCACAGATCTGCCCTTGGTCTTGAAGTCTGAGCAGCTTGTCCTCAGTCACTGAAAACGCTGTGTCAGATAACTGAAGAGCAGACGTGCAGCTGCAGACGAGGGAAAGTGAAACAAACTAAGGGAAAGAAGAAGAAGAAGAAGAAGGTCGTTTGCATGCTGACATTTTCAAGCTTGCAATAAAATGTATTGATGCAACTTTTTAGACCTGCAAGGTTTTGGTCAGGCAAGCATGATGCAAACACCATCTTTTCTTTTATGGGCTGCTTTTTGCTTTCACTTGTACTTTACTTAAGTGCACACAATCCACCTTCTTCTACCTTCCACCATCTATAACACTTTCCAAGTTTTCTTTTTAGCCATTTTGACATAATGGAGTTTAAATACAAGAGTCCCTTATCCTTTTTTTTTGTCATCATCAAGGCCTTGTGTTTTCGGCCAGAAATGATTTATTTATGTTCACTATATTTCTGAATCCTGTTAGAAAGTATGTCTAAATTGCAAATCAGAAAAGTGCTTTAGTGTTTTTTAAATAATATTTTTTATTGAGGCAAACAAACCATTTTCATTTACAAGTTTACAGAAAGTAAGAAAAACAGAGAGAGAGAAAGAAAACATGACCAAACATGGTACAGATGTCTCTTGTTCTCAAAAACATAGAAATGATAAAATAAGAGTCCACCAGAAAAGGGCTTGAGATCTCAGTGTGTGTTAACATCTGACAAAGGAAGCACAGTCACAGGGGGAAGTTATGAAGAAAAGTCAGTGATTAGTCAGTTAAGAGGAACTTAAATGCCAGCTTCTTTTTTATATTTATATATATATATTTACTGTTCAGAGGATTTTATTACACAAGAATACCAAACATTTCCTCTTTCTTACTTCTCAAATATATAACATATTATAAGCTTTCTTTGCTTTCATTTTAAATTTGTATGTTTTGCAGCAATCATTATTAAAAACAGTCAAACAAACTAACAGACCAATTTAAATCTGTAGCATGTTTTTATGTGCTCATTTTAAATCCCCTCTGCAGCAAAAAAAGTCATCTCCCCCCCCCCCCCCGCACACACACACACACACAAACAGACATGCATCATGTTGCAGTCGGACAAAGTAGGAAAACAGCCTGAGGAAGCATTTTTTTTAATTAACCAGCGATGAATTGAGCTCGATCTGTTCTCTCCTTCAAGATCCTCTTTCAAAAAAAAAATTTAACTCACAATCCTGACTAAAAATGCTCCTTTTAGACCAAGTCCCATCTGCAATGTCCCACTTTTACAAAAATCTCCTAACACACACACACACACACACACACACACACACACACACACACACACACACACACACACACACACAGAGTCTATTTTTGTGTCCCCTTTTTTTGAGTGCCGGTTAATGCCTCTTTGCCTGCAGCTGAATTATAAACTGTGTATAAAACTTATTTTTTATTTTTACTTCAGTGCTCTACTCCTCATCATATATCTTTTTTATTTTATTTATATACACAGCAAATTCAAAGAGAGACAGTGAAAATACTCCAGTGAAAAGAGGGAATGTGGCTGACTCGGGTATGTGTCTATGACTGAAATTATCTGTCTAGTTGTGTATGAATTAATTAATTAATCACCCATTTAGAAAAATAACAACAACAACAACTTACTGTGATCAGTTCCCAACTAAGTGTTCAGTGTAGACCATGCCGCTGTTTGATGTTTCTCAACTAAAATCAAATGTTTTTTTGTCTTCCAGATGACATGGAGGACGACTCTGTGCTGTCTAATGGAAAGGTGCGATGATTTTAAAAGCTCCTTGTCTATTTATGTCATCAACAAATCAAAACACTGCAGATGTGTCTGCAAACTGTCCCCTTGATCCTCATAATTATTTCCTTTTTTTACTTTTATTGTTATAATATTACACTTTATTGATCCCCATTGTGGCAAATTCAGGTGTTTTTAACATTTGTTGTGTAAATTAATTGAACGCAGGACGACGAGGATCAGGGCAAAGCTGAAGTGAACCGACTGATAGACGCCAGCGAAGACAACGTGACAGAACAGACGCACCACATCATCATCCCGAGCTACAGCTCTTGGTTTGACTACAACTGGTAAGAGCCTGGTCAGGATGTGTACGCCACAGGAAAAGGCTTGTGTGTGTTTGTAGATTTGACTCCTAATCATAGACTGTATATAAGAAATGGACGTAACATCCGTGACGTCACCCTTTGGTTTGTGGACTGCTGCTTGGAAGCGAATAGTTTCGGATCTTATGTGGGCATCAGGAGGGGCATGAGGCGCCCTCCTGAACCTGTGAACCAATCAACCTGTCAATCACGACGTAGCCACGCCCTAATGCATACCCTGCTTTATCGTCACATATAAAATCAGGGAGGCCAAAATGTCCCAAATGAACATCATACTGCATTGAAGAAGGCTTTAAACTAGCGATTGAGACCATAAACACATTTTGAAAACATTTACTGAGGTTAGAAATCAAGTGAGAAGTTGGTGAATTCTCCATTGACTTGTATAGAGACCGAAGTCCTTTTGACACCAAAACGGTCGCCCCCTGGTGGCCTTTTGATAGAATGCAGTTTTAAGTTACTTCCGTGTTGGCCTCATTTCAGAGGACCAGAACTCCCCGCCTGCTCCTAATTGTTAGTTTATTTTTTTATTTTTTTCTGCCAGCATCCATGAAATTGAGAGAAGAGCCCTGCCTGAGTTCTTCAACGGAAAAAACAAGTCCAAAACTCCAGAGATGTGAGTTTAAACGCACACTAAGCATCCACACATTAGCTGCATATTACAATAACGTCCTGCCCCGCTAAACATGATTCTTCCCGACTCCCTAACAGATACCTGGCGTACCGCAACTTCATGATCGACACGTATCGGCTAAACCCTCAAGAGTATCTCACCTCCACCTCCTGCCGCAGGAACTTGACCGGAGATGTCTGCGCTATCATGAGGTGAGCCAAGTTTCTCAGTTCGATTCTTTTAATTTTTCACCAGTTGAGTTACTAGATCCAAATACTGAAGGTTTAAAAAGATAAAGTTTAAAAAGCTTAAAGTTTGTTTTCTTCCTCCCAAGTTAAAAATGTAAAAGTTACCCAACCCTAATTTAATGGCTGTCTTGTCTCCAGGGTCCATGCATTCTTGGAGCAGTGGGGTTTGGTGAACTATCAGGTTGATTCAGACAGTCGCCCTCTGCCCATGGGCCCCCCACCCACACCCCACTTCACGGTGCTGGCTGACACACCCTCAGGCCTCATGCCCCTGAACCACCGACCTCCACCGGTAAGGATGACGGTAACAATTTCTTCCAGCACAACAGATTCCCTTTGTGCTATTTCCAAGAGATTATTTTTAAAAACACAATGACAAAACTGATATAAAGATCTTTTTATAGGCACTAAAAATGGTGATATATGGTTGTTAAATGTGTCGTGTTTCATCCCCTCCAGATCCCCCCTCAACAGCAGATGCCCAACTTCCCAGGCAAAGACAAAGACAAGGCCATGGCCATCGACCTGCAAAACTTCGGCCTTCGGACGGACCTTTACAACAAGAAAAAGGTCGGCACATGGCACCATCCTTCATCCTTCATATGATTCTCTACATTTAGAGTTATAATTTACCTTTTTATTCCTAAAATAGTAACAACAGGTGCATCATTTTTTAAAAACTTTTTAATGGAAATTGAGGGCAAAAATTGATGAAAATGAACTCCTACTTAAAATATACCTTTATACACATTCTTATTATGTGTTACCTATCTTAATGTGATTGGTTGTGGTTCCCTGTAGGCTAAAGCCGTGACCTCCACCAGGGAATGGACCGAGCAGGAGACTCTACTGCTGCTGGAGGTGAGTCCCGCAGTAAATAGGAAAGGAAAGGAATCTGCTCAAACACTGTAAATTATATTAAATAATCACTGATGAAGAACATAATCGGGGTGTTTTGCATTGCCTTCCCATCACCTATCTGTCACCCTGTGTCTTTGCCCGTCTCTTTCTTCCCATTTGTACCATTTGTTCCTCATTCTTCCAACTTTTCATGTAAGCCTTGAACCTTTTGAATGAAATGTTCCTTCTCTCCTCTTTTTATTGACTTTTTTAATTACTCCCCTTATCAAAATGCAAAACCCTCTTCCCCTCATCTCTCCTTCCATCTCAACATTTCTGTCTCATCTGCCTTAACAACACCTTAAGCCTTTACCTCTGTCCTCTATCACTTTCATATGTTCCTGCATTTCTCTGTGAATATTGCTCAGGAGGTGTTATGACCTCTAAGACTCATTATGTGAGCTGTTAGTAGATAAAATTCTCCATCAAAAATGTCCAACAGTGTTTGGCTCCAGCTTCTTAAATGTGCTGATTTGGTATTTTTCTTCATCATATGACAGTGAATTGAATATTTAAAAGGTTTTGGATTGTTAGTAGACAAAACAAGCTAATTAAACACATCACAGTGGCCTCCAAAATTTTTATTCACTGTTTTTTTAAACATTTCACAGATTAAACGATTGATTAAGAAAATAATCTGCAGATGAATCAATGTTTTAAGATAGCTGTTAGTAGCAGTCCTAATGTTTTGACTCCCTCACCTGCTAACAGGCTCTTGAGATGTTCAAAGACGACTGGAACAAAGTGTCGGAGCACGTTGGTTCACGCACCCAAGACGAGTGTATCCTGCACTTCCTGCGGCTCCCCATCGAGGATCCATACCTGGAGAACACCGAGTCCTCCCTGGGCCCTCTTGCCTACCAGCCCATACCCTTCAGCCAGTCTGGAAACCCCGTCATGAGCACTGTTGCCTTCCTTGCCTCTGTGGTCGACCCCAGAGTGGCTTCTGCTGCTGCCAGGGCAGCCCTAGGTGAGATTAAACTTTTCTGACTGTTACATTTACTACAGTCAAATTTTTTGCAAATAACATAAGACAACTGCGAGTATCATATTAATATGGCTGATGTCCTCCATCCGCAGAGGAGTTCTCCCGCGTGCGTGAGGAGGTGCCGGCTGAACTGGTGGAGGCCCACGTGAAAAAGGTGCAGGAGGCAGCCAGGAGCACGGGCAAGGTAGACCCCGCCTTCGGCCTGGAGAGCAGCGGCATCGCTGGCACCGCCCCAGATGAGCCAGAAAAAACAGGTGACTTAACACTTAATGACGACTGACGGCTAGAAACGGTAGCTGAGGCGCCAAAAACCCACGAATGAAAGAAAATGTGTAACACTCAAAATGGGGCCTTTATGGGAAAATTGAAGCGTTGTTTTAAGTCAGTAAATAGAGATTTAATTACATACTTCTCAGAATAAAAGTTACAAAGAGCTTTACATTAATAGTGTCAAGCAAACCCACTAGTAACGAAATACATTTAAAAAAAGTTTGGGAATACAAGTGTAGTAAATAGTCTTCCTCTCTAACCAGTAAAAATTTGATCCTATTCACACAAGATTTGGTAGTTTTGTGTGTTGTGATGTCTGCGGCCACTAGAGGGCAGCATATACTCGGCATCAGGCAGGCCTGTCACATCTGTGATGCAGAATGCTGCCCTTTGTGTATGTGTGAGGACATTATAAGAGTGGACAGTGTCATCAGTCTGTCTTGTGCTCTCATCCTTGTTTTTTTTTACCTCCTGCTCTTAAAAAAAAAAAAGATTGTATTCACCCGAGTATGAGGCAGAGATAATCACGTCTTGACGTTTGAAGTCGATACACCTCTCAATTTACCAGCAGAGGGATGAACAATGCAGGAGTATTGGTGTGTGTGTGTCTGTGTGTGTGTGTGCAGCCGTGGTAACCAGTGGATTAAAACGGCGGTGGCAGATGGGGCAGAGGAGAGGGAGGAGGGAGAGCAGAAAACTGGGTCATCACACTCTACCATGTGCTTATCTCTTTCTCTCCTCCTCTATTTGGCTCTGTGCTTTCTTGAAAAAATCTCTTTTTCTTCCACTGTTGCTCACTTCTTCCTCTCCTCTCCAAACACACACACACACACACAATACCACAATCATCCGTTACACCTGAATTAATGCCCTCCAGAGCCACAGTTGGAATCAATAAGCTTTAAATGCATTCAGTGCCTCGAATGGCCCAAAGCGCCCGGCCAACACTCACATCGCACGATCAATATTCAAACCCATAACACACGCTCAAGTGCACCCAGGACATGGTTTCACACTCATCGTACATGTATTCAGTTTGTGTGTGTGTGTGTGTGTGTGTGTGTGTGTGTGTGTGTGTGTGTGTGTGTGTGTGTGTGTGTGTGTGTGTGTGTGTGTGTGTGTGTGTGTGTGTGTGTGTGTGTGTTGTGAGTGCGTGCACACACTTAAACTCACTCCACACTCTTCCCTGTGGGGCCTGTTCACTTAAAATGCCTTTGGCCTTAATTTCCTCTCCTGATGTCCTCTCAAAGACTTGTTTTCGAGAGAGAGAGAGAGAGTTTACTGTGAATGCATTTTTACTTTAAACCTTTACTTATTTCACTATTGAAGAGAAAATTTCAGCTACAGTAAATAATCATGATCAGTCTTGACATGATGTGACATTTCTTCGCCCCTTCTGTCACTTACAGAAACCACAGAACCAGAAAAGGCGGACACGGACACAGACTCCCAGCAGGGTGACAAGGTAAGACTACTTAATAAAAAGAAAGAGGTTAAAGGTTCTGGAAAGTCACTTTGTATGAAACACACTTAAGAAAAGCACAAGTTGACCAAAATGCTGAACACTTTTTTTTTATCAGTTTTGTTGATGACTCCAGCAGTGAAAGCCAGCTTCTCTGCTACAGTGATTTATCAGCTTCTTTCTGCTAATTGTAGTCTCTGATAGTGATTGAAATGTGTCTCTCAAAGCTAATTATTCAGTTTTCAAATCCTAAAAGCACCTGAATGCTTTATTTATTTATTGAAGATAAAGTATGAGATAACTCTACCAGGTGCTGCACTGTCCATGTGGTTGATTAGCATTAGCATATTAGCGTAAATGTTATGCAGAGTTATGCTGCAATCAAGCTGTCAATCAAGATTTGGCCTTTGATGTAATTCTTGGTGTTCCCTGTGCATAAGAACAGACAAATTAAATACAAGGTGGGAGAGAGAGAGATAAAGTGCTGCATCCCTCAACCAACATGTGCAATTTAGTCATTTATCACACATTAAAGAAACATTTAAATATATTACAATGAGTGCTTCTAACGGTCGATCCAAGGAGAGGTCGGGTGCACACTAAGAAGAGACCTTGACATGCATTTTGACTCACAAATGCAAATCTTCTATAATCACAGGTGTTTCGTGACATGTAGGATGATGCCTTCAAAATTTGCATATCAGATGATCTGATTTCATTTTAAAATGTTTTTTTTTGTTTTGTTTTTAAAGCATACTAATGGGCAATTTTTAAACCCTCAAATCTCAACTCCGAACCCCTCGACCATTAGAAGCACTCATTGTAATATATTTTAATTTTTGTGATAAATGACTAAATTGCACATGTTGGTTGAGGGATGCCAGTCTTTTGTATTCATCATCCCTCCAGCACTTTTTTTTATCTCTCCCACCTTTTGTATTTAATTTATCTGTTCAACCACATTTGGACCATTCCTCTTGGTTTTGGAAAAGGCCCAGCGGGGGTGAATGTAATGGCAGTTCACGTTGTCCTCGCTCTGCTGGGCAGCTTTGCGCCTGATGACTTCTTCATTAGCATCCATTAACCCAGTGTCAGACACTCTGTCTAAATCATAGTGATTTTCCCTCAAAAAGTGAATAGGGGTTAACGATTCGACCCAGTATTGGTGTCCTGTGCATCGCAGCATTGACCAGCGTTTACTGGCCACTTAGATCTGAAATAAAAATTACACCTCAAAGTAATTGCATCCACATTTACCTCCTTATGCTGTTTTTAGTTGAAGACATAACCTTCTTTTTTGGCTATTTGTGAGGGTTGTTTTTCTTAGTTTTACTCACATTAGATTTGGTCAAAGTGAAACTTGCAATATCAGCCTTTACATCTAACTTTTTTCTGTGTCCTCATCATCCTTCAGGCGGAGTTGAAGGACGAGGCCGAGAAGCCCAGTGAGTCCGCAGAGAAGAGCGACAAGACGGAGGCCACGGACAAGGTAAAGAAGGAAGGAGCGGAGACGTCGGAGCGTGAGGAGGAGAGCGAAGACGGAGGAGAGGCGAAGACCGCTCCAGCAGGTAATGCTGAGTTTCATGATAAAAAATTGTTAATAAAAAAAGAAATATCTGGCACATCATTGTTCAGAAGCTCGCAACTAGAATATTTTCTTATCAGAAGATGTTTTAATCCAATAAGGATCTTTGTTATGTCTTCAAGTCAAAAGATTAGCTTTTCATGTAAAATCAGAGGTGTGTGGGAGGTTTTGTTGTTTCTTTAATGATTAGCAAAAATACCAAACATTTGCTGCCTCTAGTTTGTCAAATATAATATTTACTGGGGTTTTTTTGTTTCATGTAATTGTAAACTGAAGTTTTTTGGGTTTTGGACTGTTGGTCAGACAAAACAAGACATTTAAAAACTTAATTTTTAATTTCCTGCAGGAAATTATAATGACCATTTCTTACTTTTGGGTCTCTAAAATACATAAAATTCATCAATAAAACATATTGAACTGCACAAATTTAAACGAATTACAAACTATGAGGTTATCCTGTAGTTACCACTTGTGGCCACAGGGGTCACTGTTCAGCAAAAGTTAAAAACTAAAGTCTAAAGTATACAGAAGGACTTTTCTTTACATGTTTGACACTGTCTTCTCTGCTTTCTGTCTTTCCATCCTGTCAGAAAAAGACAAGGAGGAAGCAATGGAGACGTCGTCCTCGGACCAGGAGAAAGATAAGGAGGAGAAGGCAGCTATAGATGAGGGAGAGGAGAAGAGGAAGAAGCTGGAGCATGACATCGGAGAGGGCAACATTGCAACTGCGGCCGCTGCTGCCCTCGCTTCTGCTGCCACAAAAGCCAAGGTGAGACTTTTGAGTCATAGAAAATACACTTAAGCAAGTCTCATGTTTTTAATGTTCGCCTGGGTTGTCGTGTGGCTACAATTTGACTCAAATATTGTGCACTTAAAGCCACAGTACTGCAGGATGTAGTGCCCCTTCAGGATTGTTTAGATTTAAAGCAAAACTTTCACCTTTTCTTGACTAGAAACCCCTCAATCTGCTAATGTCCTGCCCTCTTTTATGTTCTATAAAATGCTGAAAGAACGAGCTGAACGTTAAATCATGATGTCGTGATGATGTTACCGCTATCTCAGTATTTGACATCGATCAGATATATTCATGGTTTGTCATCTCCTTTCGTCTCAGCACTTGGCGGCGGTGGAGGAGAGGAAGATCAAGTCCCTGGTCGCTCTGCTGGTGGAGACCCAGATGAAGAAGCTGGAGATCAAGCTGAGGCACTTCGAGGAGCTCGAGACCATCATGGACCGAGAGAAAGAGGCTGTAAGTTGATGGAAGAGTATTGATTATTGAGTTCCAGCTGATGTATTTCACTCACTAAGAGCTCTCAGCATGTTATTAATAATGAAGGTGATTTGTTAACGGAAGTTCATAATGCAGTTTTTAGTCACAACTACTCCCTGAAGTGTAAATGTGCATCTTAAACACTAGAGCTGCAACAATTGAATCAAATAATCAAATAGTTTATTGACTCAAAAATGAATCTGCAACCATTGTTGAGTCATTTTCAAGCTGCTTTTTTTGTTAATATTTCAGTTTATGACTTTTTTTCAGATAAAATAAGCAAATATAGACATCACAGCAGGCTCTGAGAGATTGTAAATGTCGTATTATCACAATTTAACACGTTATAGACGATGAAAATAATCATTTGTTGCAGCCCTACACTGGACAACATGAAACATTTACAAGCTCCCTACATTCACACTTTAGAGTCCAATAAATTAGTATCATAATTGTGAGAAGGTGAAGAGCACACTACACACTGTGTGTTTATATTTAGACCAAAAGTGATCGGTTTGATTCAACATGAAATTCAGACGAGAACACACAGGACTCCACTTAATGTTCAATGAATGCACTGCGTGTTCAGTGCAGCTGTTAATGTTTGTAGTTTCCAACAGACCAACTATTTATTTATTCATTGAATTAAAATGTGTTATATCAGGTATTATAATAATAATATGAGATTTTGGTCATATTGTGCAGCTATAGTCTGAATCCTTTTTAACCCTTTTTATGAAATCTAATTATATTCAGTGTTTAGGGGAAAAAATAAACACACTAAAAAACTCTTTAAACAGTGGCTGTCCTGAGACATCATGGCTAAAAGTAGAATCTGCACAATGTTTATTTTTTTTTATCAGTCAGAAGAATTTAGATTAGATTATTTTATTTTTCGAATGTGTAAAACAAGAAAAAAACAAAACAAAAACAACATATATATATATATTAAAAAAAAAAAAAAGAAAGCACAATGGTCTGACTGAAAACAGTGAACTTACACCTAACAGAAAACATGATGCAATGCACTTTCAACCACATCCGAAAGGGAGTGGGAAGAAGTCAAAACTTATTGAATCCCACCCCTGCTTCTTAAATCAATGATTTTATGATTGATCTGAAGTGTATCACAACCCAGCTGAGGTTAACAAAAACCAAAAGGCACCTGATGTTTTACTCAAGTGTGTGAGCACATTATTCAGTCTTCTCTGGTTTAAATAGTCTGGAAACTGCTCCTAATAGTTAATATCTTCAGGCGTTAGACAACAAAACAGTTGAATGAAACCTGTGTTTGTTTGTTTGTTTGTTTGTTTGTGGTTCCAGAGCGAATTTAGAAAACTGATAAATTTGGGATTGAAAATGACCAAAATCTAAAATGATGGATAAATAATTTAAGAATGAAGCACACTGATGGCATGTGTATGTAAAAATGACAGTGGTGATTCTGGATGATAAAGACATAGGTTTTTATGCTTTTACTCAACAACAAAGAAGTATACATGGAAAGCACTTCATTAAAATACAGTTTTTTTTTAAATGATAGTCCATAAATGACCAGTGTTACAAAGTTATGTGTTTGCTGAATTAATATATGTAGCCAGTAAATATTTAGAGTTCATCTGCCAGTGTTGGCCGCTGTACAAGTTGGCTTCCCACGTGGTCCAAGTCTTCCACAGAGACTGAAGAGGACACAGCGAATTACCTCTTTGTGAGGGAGCTGAATTGCAAATAAAACATTTTCCAGAGCAAAGCGGTTGTATAGTCAGGCAAGTGAAACTGTTACCTGCTTCTACAGGCTGAATGAAAAGCCCTCAGCTGTGTGTGTGTGTGTGTGTGTCCCGCTGCTGGACGATCCCTGGAGACGCCAGTGAGAGTGTAAAACTGTGTTTTCCTGGTGAAGGCATCGGGATTGTAGCCCAGTTTCACAGCTGTAAATAGTGCATGAATAGCACTGGTTTACATAAGCTTTCTCAACACTGAAGAGAAACCAAACTTCTGCTGCTGCCATAGCTGTAAAACATCTTCAAAAAAAACAACAAAGACAAAGGTCCGCACAGTTCAGCTTGGAGACACAAACACTGAATCAATGGCTTCACAGGTCTGTTCATGCATCTCCTGTGCAGACATGCAGGCAACCTTCCCTGCAGGGACAGCAGAGCTTTATTAGTGTTTTTACTTTAATTGGTATTGAATGTTCTCTCTGACAAAAACATCAAACCACATGTCCCCCAGATGAGATTTGTTAAATATTTGTTTTTCTTATAAACAATAGTGTGGCAAGAAAACCCTCTAAACCTTCTTCCACGCTATTTTGTGCTATTCGAGGATGAAATGGGGACAAATGGTGGTCAAATTAAATATAATTTTTTGCATTACGACCCTCAGTGATCATTTCATGGGCCCTCAGGGGTCCTCAGACATCTTGGGAAACAGCTGCTCTACACTGACCTTCACCCACCAGTTATTAGTGTAGCTGCCAGTTGTTCACTCTCTCACTGTTGGTTATAACAAACATCTTCATTTAATCATATTTCTCCATCTCCATCTCTCTCTCTCTCTCTCTCTCTCTCTCTCTCTCTCTCTCTCTCTCTCTCTCTCTCTCTGCAGTTGGAGCTTCAGAGGCAGCAGCTGCTCACCGAGCGTCAGGCGTTCCACATGGAGCAGCTCAAATACGCCGAGATGAAGGCGAGGCAGCAGATGGAGCAGCAAGCTGCCGCCGCTGCTGCTGCCGCCGCCGCCGCCGCTCAGGCTCAAGGACAGGGACAGGCTTCAGGTCCTGGACCCCACTCAGGGCCTCCTTCTTCAGGCATGCACCACGGAGGACCTCCACCTCACCACGGAGGACCTCACCATGGAGCATCCGGGCCCCACCACGGAGGGCCCCCAACCGGCCATCCTGGCTTCCCTCCGATGGGTCACCACCCCATGGGTCCTCACCACCCAGGACAGACAGGTGAGAGACTCCAACACAGAGCAGGTGTTTGTAAAAAATACTGCGTGAGAGAGAAAATAATATAACAAATAATGAAGATAAGATGATGATTTTTGTCATCATTTAGTAAAAAACACACAGTACCTCTCAGTTTCAGACACAGACTGTATATAATAAATGGACGTAACATCCGTGACGTCACCCATTGGTTTGTGGACTGCTGCTCGGAAGCCAATAGTTTCGGATCTGAGCAGCGCCATCTTGAAAATGTCCGGTGCATGCCGGGAAAAATAAAAACAGGGATTCTACTTATATGGGCATCAGGAGGAGCATGAGGCGCCCTCCTGAACCTGTGAACCAATCAACCTGTCAATCACGACGTAGCCACGCCCTAATGCATACCCTGCTTTATCGTCACATATAAAATCAGGGAGGCCAACATTTCACAAATGAACATCATACTGCATTGAAGAAGGCTTTAAACTAGCGATTGAGACCATAAACACATTTTGAAAACGTTTACTGAGGTTAGAAACCAAGTGAGAAGTTGGTGAATTCTCCATTGACATGTATAGAGACAGAAGTCCTTTTGACTCCAAAACAGTCGCCCCCTGGTGGCCTTTTGATAGAATGCAGTTTTAAGTTACTTCCGCGTTGGCCTCATTTCAGAGGACCGGAGCTCCCCGCCTGGTCAGACATTACGCTGTCCACTCCGCCATATTCAACAAAATGTCTGAATGCTTTCTGCACCACAGGACCAATTGGACCAAGCCAGCCGATGCCAACCCGTATGATCCCTGGCCCGCCCTCTGCTGGCCCCCCTCCTGGCGGTATGCCTCCCATGATGCCTCCACGCCACCCCGGAGCTCCCAACGGCATGTGTGAGTATAAACCTCCTTCCGCCACATTCTCTCATTAACGTTGAGTTGTGTTCGTTCACACTCAGCAAACTCGGGGTTGGGGATTTATTCGAGGTGCTGAGTACACGGCTCAGTTCACCAGAGCCAGTGTACTTTAAACTGTAGGAATGTTTCTATAAACCAGTATTTACCCCACAAATGTTTCTGGAAATTTAAATATGTTCTCGACCCAAGAGCAGACAGTTGGTTTTTAATATGAATATATTATATTAGCATCCTATCACACGCCAAACCTCAAGTTTCTTCAGCTAATCAACACCTCAAATCATGACGTGAAGTAAAGCAAAGACCAACATTTTTAAAAATTCAGTCAGTTAATTTACTTAAATGTCACTGTACAAATATCTAAAATAACTTCACATGATCCAAAAAAACATTGCTCCAAACAATATCTCATAAAAAAAGTCTGCACTGTACTTAATTTACAGCACTGCGGCTTCAATTTGACCATAAACACTTTGAAGAATAATGTAATTTTTCTAATTTTATGATCTTGGATGACATGTTGTTCATAGACTGGAATCAAAAGCCTGCTTCAGCATTTTAAACTTTGTAGATTTCACACCCGAAAAAAGAAACAACACTGATCCTGTACTATTTGGTTTGGAGACAGTTTTACACCATTATTTCGCAATTTGAGCCATTAAAAGTAGGGTTGGTAATCCTGTTCAGAAGCACTTTTTGTTATACTGGATGAAATGGTCCTTCTATTATCAGAGGTATCAATACATTGTCTTTAGAAAAAGGAACGGAAAAAATCAGACCTCTGTGGCAGCCACAGGACTGATAAAACTCTGACCAATCCATGCTCTTCGCACCGAAAAGCAAAAACCAATCAGGTGCCTTCATGTCTAGTTCTACATCCGCCCCCCTCTCTCCCTGCCTACTTCCCGCATGCACAGTCTTCACCTGTCGCGGTTGCCGGTTTGTGGGGGCGTGGCTTGGACGGACTCACTGACAGGAGGGGAAGCAGCGGGGTGGGACTTAGAGGAGGCAGGAGGAGGTTTCAAATCTTGCTAGCTCTCTTGCTATCTTTCCAACATTACCAACCCTACCTTTAAAACTTAATATGTGCATTTGATCCCTTGCCGCATTTTAGCAGTTCAACCTAAGAGTGTTCTCCCTTTTTAAGAAAGTCTAAAAGTCTGAACAATGAAGCGCTATTTTGCATTAATCATCTCATGACCCTTGAGATTAACCTGTGGATCCAGGAAACATCAAACCTGTGATGCATTTTTGTTCTTTATAAAAGAAAAAAAAAAGTGCTTGCAGAGAAAGGAGAGAAGTTATATTAAAATACACAGGATCTTCGTCAAATGGAAACCAGGAAATAAACATTATAGTGTTGCGTAACAAGTTAAGCAGCAGATTTGTGTGTCTTCTTTTAAACTGAGCGTCTTTCTTTCCTCTTTTTCAGTCCCAGGCCCACCAGCTGCACAGGCTGAACCGGTACCTGCAGTTCCCGTTGTTGGTCCTCCGGCGCCCACGAGTGGACGCGTGGCTGACAACTAAGACCTACACACACACACAAAAGCACACACACACACACACAAGAACACAAACACACACACACAGAAAACTAACTCTGTCTCTGAACCTCAGCCCCCTTTTTTTGATGGCCTTTGCAACTGGCTCGGTATTTCCCCCCCACAACACCCAAAACTACCATAAATTTCATTACAACATACAAACACACACACTCAGGGTTCAGTGGCAAGGGTGACCCAGTTTTTCCCAAACACACACACACGCACACACACACACACACACACACATACATCCAGACTTCCTCTCAGGGCACAGCGGCAAGGTTCGTCTAGTAATAAACACTGTTTTTCTGCTCTGTTGGGCCAGATGGAGGCTGGAGAGAATGACTGTGTACAGAAAAAACAAAAACAAGGAGACAGAACAGATGAAAAAGCTCCGTCTGTCTCACCTTTTCTCTTTTCAATGCTGTTTTAAATGACACTGTAACCCCCCCTCCCCTTTCCCCTCCCGTCTCTTAACACAAACACACACACACACACACACGTACTTCTTCCTGTTTGGTGCCTCTTTACTCCAAGCCAAACACCAGGGGGAGCTAGTGACACCAGAGAACCCCCCCCCACTAGACATGCAGGGGTGTGTTTGTGTGTGTGTGCTTGATCAGCCTGAGCTATGACACACAAGATGATGATGATGATGATGATGATGATGATTCAGACAATAAAATGCTCACACACACACACACACACACACACACACACAGAGCACCCAGCCTGCCCTCACTCTTGTCTTGTCGAGTATCTACCTCTCGCTCCTCTTTAAATGATACACTGTAGTTCTGTGTGTGTGCGTGTGCGTGTGTGCGTGTGTTTGTCCAAGTCAGAGGGGTGTTTAATGGCGGTTCACTCATCTGCTTTGCCTCCTTTTGACCAGTCTGTGCCTCTCATGTAGAAAAGAAGAAGGAAATTAAAAATAGGCCAAATTTGACAGGTTTGAAAATATTCTTCTGTATCGTCATGGTTACTACAAAGTCCACAGTGAAGGAATAATGCTAGCTTTCTCATCTTAGTTGCCATCTGTGGATGAAGGAGTACAGACGCACCTGGGAAGCAGCTTTAAACTAATTAATTGTACATGGAGGCGAATATTTGTCACTAAAGATAGAAGAGTCTGAAGATGACCTGTAACATCCTTTTTCCATTATGACAAAAACATGCGTTATTTATTACTAAATTAAAAATATTAGTCTATTTAATTTTTTTTCTCAGCAGAAAGCGAAAATTAGTTTTCAGTGTTTTCTGACGTCAACCTCAAATCTTCCTATTTGAAGACTTAAAATCATTCAAAACGTTTCACAAATGTTTAAGTTTAAGTTTTAAAAAATGCTCAACAGTTTGGCCACTGTAGATTTTAGCAATTGTTATTCAGCAGGAGTGATTAGTGACACATCACCCAGTGCATCTGTGCTTCTCACTGATGTGTTTTTAATAGTTTTTGGACAATAATAAAGATTTATGGCACAGAGAAGAATCAATTCATTGACAGTAAAACAAGAAAAATATTAAATAAACACACAAATCTGATCCGATGATTACATGAGTGGCACAAACTGATGAAGTTCAACTATTGAGGAAGAACAGGAAGTTTAACACCCGTCATTCCTCCTCCTGCTCCACCACCACCCACACCACTGTAACACACACACACACAGAAACGTAAGCTAAGCTGAGGCTCACACTGGAGGCTGCATGCACACACTGACTTGGCCAGACCCTGCCACAAAGCACTGGACAACCCCACACACACACACAAAATTACACACACACACACACACACACACACACACACACACACACACACACACACTTACATATAATCTCCTGCTGACCTTCACACAGCCTTTACAGAGAGAGGGAGACGCTGTGATGCGGCTCGACTGAAACATCAGAACATGAACGACGCTCTTCCTCAGCGCAGTGGGCTTCTAGATGTTTTTTAGGTGCTGATACTGTAGCCAATAAACCCCCCCCCCCCCCCCCCCCCCCCCCCCCCCCTCCTTCTCCTCTGCTCCGTTTTCCTAACGCCTAGCGCTGCCTACCTCGCTAACCCCCTCCTACTACACTTCATAGCCCCCCAGACCTCACACACATTTGTGCATCGCTTTTTTTTAAGCCACTAGCCATGGTGGGTGAAAAGAAAAAAAAAAAAGTTAGCAATATCCTCATTCCTGTGTGTTAACTCAGCCGAGGAGCCGGTGTTAACAAACCAGGAGAAGCAATCGTGACTTCAGAGCTTCATAATCATTTCTGTCCTGTGATGTCGAAGTAAATCCCAAACATGGGGGGGAAAACGCAAATATAGGACTCGACTCTACTACATTTTTTTTTTCATTATGTCATTATGTAATCATTTAGGTATTAATTTGTGAAAATGTGGAAAAATTGTCCAGAAATCTGCAGGTTTGCTTGTTTTGATATGAATCAGCTGTTTATTTAAATAAAAGGAAAACAGCAAAAAACTGAGATTTAAAAGCTGGAACCAGCAAATATTTATTGTTTTTGGATTGCTTATCCAGATACATTGATTCATTATTGATATTGAAAGTTCATTATTGATCATTTGGCAAAGCAATCTAACCACGAGGTCTGTTAGTAGCAGCTCCAGAGCTTTTAATCGTATCACATAAGGCTGCAACTATCGATTAATTACCGGTAATCTGCTGATTGTTTTCTTAACGTTAATTAGACAAACATTTCTGCTGTAAATTCCCAAAGTCAGTTGGCGTCTTTGACTCTTTTGTCTTATTTTGTCCGACCAAGAGTCCAAAACCTTAAATATATTCATCATATTTCTGCTTAAAAACGTACTAAAAAAGATGATTTATCGAAATAAATGCTTGTTAATCGATTTAACTGTCGGCTCTAGTGTGACATGAGCTTCCTCTGCAGATGAAGACCGCCCAGATGGAGTGAATACAATTTATAGATGTTCAATTTTCCAGTTTTCTGGGCGGTCTTAAGATCTTTTCATCCATTTTTTGTCAACAGTTGCAATCTTGACTTTTTAAAGCTTCAGAACACCTACTTAATCGACTCTGTGACAAGATTGTTTTGCCCACTAATTCATTATTTTCAACCCTTAAAAAACAAATCTTTATACATTTACTTAGTTTAGCGTTACTAACCTAAATATACTAAAATATTTTTGCGCTTGTCATCTTGCATCTTTCCACAGTCGACACACAGGTTTATTAATAAGCTCTAATAAGGTCTTTTTAAATGTGAAGTCTTAATCCAAACAACCCTCACCCCCCCCCCCCCCACCCCCACCCTTTGCTCGCACTGTTAGTATCTCTGCTACCTCTTCCTCGTTCATCTGCTAGCTACCTCTTCTAGAAATCTTCCTCTTGCTCTGCTACCTCTCTGCGCACCCCTTCGCTACCTCTCGTTTGCCATTTTCCTTTCATTTCCTCTTTTTAAACATTTTCTTTCTTTCTTTCTTCCTTTTTTTTTTTTCGCTGCCCACATGACTGCTGCATCACTGACTGTTGCCCATCTTCTCCCAGCCTGCTGGAAGATGAATAAAAACAAGCATCGACTCACAACGCTCTCATTCACCGCGCTCTCCTTTTCCCCATTTGACATCTTACCAGGCTTGTTATGTAATGTCACTTAAATATGACGGGAATCCCCCTTACATATATTATCTTTAATCGATACTTTTTTTTTGTGTTAATGGTAATGTATTTTTAAGGAGAAGTTTTGTGTAGATGGAAGTTATCTCTGTTCTTTGGAAGTTTGTAGCATTTTGTTTTTCCTTTATTTTTTTTTTATTTTGTATGGGGTCTGTTGGTACTTGGACCTAGACACTGTCGAATAAACTGTGTTTTGTATGAGTTTGATGTCTCGCCTCTTGCTTTTGGTTTTCCTTTAATGTTTCTTGAGGACAACATAACACACACAAAGACACAATATGAACTTTACATAAGCAACTCTCGAAGGTACTACTGTGAAAATACCAGGAAAATAGCTGGACTAGTCAATAAGTATGGGGCTCATATTTAGACCCATACAGGCCAAAAAGAGTTCAGTTTTTTAGTTTGACTTAAAGCAGCAGTCAGGTGTCCATATGAACAATGAAAGAGGTTTTCCTCTCTGTAATCATTCCTCCTGTTCATCCTGACTATTTAAAGATCTTTATATGTGCTTTCAATGTAAGCACATATAAAATAGGAAGGAAGGAACAGTCAAAACAGACGGGGTCAATTTGACCCGGGAGGACAACACAAAGGTTAATCAGCAAAGTAACTACAGTTGACGGGTAAAAGTCAAACGTTTAAATTGCAACGTTTCCTTCTGAAATTTAGTGGAGAAAAATATAAAGTTGAGCAACATAAGAAATGAAAACATCCTCAGAAGTATAAGGAACTCAAAAATGACACGGAAGTGCTGCACCTCAGTACACATACTTCCACTTCAATCCTCCAATTCATGCATGTGGCCTATAAAGTAGTTATTAAAACCAAAGTTACAAGTGCTTCACGTTAAAAATGGACAAAAGCAATAACATAAATAAAACTGGAATATATGTTCAATGAGCATTCATCAAATGTTAAATCGGAGATGCAAAACAGTATGAAAAATTAAGAAATGTAGTATAAATTAATAAGGAAAAATACAAAAAACAAGTAATTTCCCCCAAAATTCAGTATCCAGTCTCCTTGTGAATTAAGGATTAATAAACTCAAAAAAAAACGAGGGTTGTTACTGTATTTTTTTGCCATTGTGTCCTTGTTTTTCCACAAAGAGCAGCTCCAGGAGGAGAAACTGGATTATTTGTTTGTGTCTCTGTTGCCTTTGTGTCGGGATTAAGGACGTCGCCACAAAACATCTGCACATAATTCGTTCACAGTGTGTAAACTGCACAGTTTGTAGTGACATCACAGGCTTAACAAGCTATTGTAGAAATGGGTGGTTCATTCTTTTTTTGGATAACAGTGACGTCTATACTCAGACTCAGACTTTCATCCCTCTTTTGGATCTTTTGTATTACAGAGATACTGTATAAACATACTTCCACATATTTATGTTTATTTACACTTCAAAAAAACTTGAAATTTGAAGGCTAACAGATGCTATCTCAGTCTGTCCTTGCAAAAACACTCTACAAATAAGGAAAAAACACAGTAAAGTTTGTTGTTTTTTTCTGTTTACCTCTACGTTACGTGACCATATCTCTGAGATTGAAATGTAATCACTGCTAAACATTTCATAAGCATTTGATAAATGACAGAAACAAACTGTAGCTGACTTGTAACCTTTGAAATTGGTTTAAAATTGAATTAATTGATGAATTACACAACTTCACATACTGAATCATTTCTTACATTGTAGATTGTTGTATATCTAGATTGAGCCTTAAGCTATTACATTACTTTCTGTGTTTCTGCATCCAATTTGCTTCAAAAAGTCCTAAATCATGGGGTTTTGCCCCCGCCTGGACGATCCATGGGGGGGTGGGGGAGTCTTGGTGTGGCTGTATTGCTGCCTTAGCTGCTTAGCACTCTGTAGCATTTGTGTGTGTGCGCACATATGAAGGGGAAAATGATAAGAATAACATGGTTCCCATCGTCATTTAAAACCTAATCCCAGCCATCCCAGTGCTGTAATCTGGCGGGAGGGGGGATTTCTCTGTCCGGCAGATTGACCATGAGGATGTTATTGAGAGGGATGAGGGGCCAGAGGGTGATTACTCCCTCAGTGGGAGGTGAGGTGGAGGGGGATGGTGGGAAAAAGGCTTGTAAATGTTTTGTGTCAGATGAGCAGAGCAAGAGCACAGCATTTGTGAAGCATTGTGGGAACAATGATGGTGCATCCTCAGTTTAGACCCTTGAAGCTACTGATCTTTTAATATCTGTGGCTGGTTTCAACAGGCCTGAACCAATCGGGTAACTTCAGGTTTGAAAATGCACAAGTGCTGTAAACATGCATTCTGTCTAATGGCCAGCAGGGGGCGACTCCACTGGCTCCAAGAAGAAGTCTAATTGTAGGCTATGTGAGTCTATGAGAGAATTGCTGTACTTTTCACCAGGCGGGGAGTTCCGGTCCTCTGAAATGAGGCCAACGCGGAAGTAACTTAAACTGCATTCTATCAAAAGGCCACCAGGGGGCGACCGTTTTGGTGTCAAAAGGACTTCCGTCTATATACAAGTCAACGTTTGCAAAATGTGTTTATGGTCTCAATCGCTAGTTTAAAGCCTTCTTCAATGCAGTATGATGTTCATTTGGGACATTTTGGCCTCCCTGATTTTATATTTGACGATAAAGCAGGGTATGCATTAGGGCGTGGCTACGTCGTGATTGACAGGTTGATCCGATACTATTGGCCTCCGAGCAGCAGTCCACAAACCAATGGGTGACGTCACGGATGTTACATCCATTTTATATACAGTCTATGCTTTTCACTTGATTTATTACCTCAGTAAACACTTTCATAATGAGTTTATGGTCTCAATCGCTAGCAAGCTAGTAAACTATGTTCCTATTTAATTTAAGTTGGACGATTAAGCGATTACGGTATGTTTTAGGGTTTAGCTACCTTGTGAATTTAGTCCCTACCTCGGTGATAGTCATTTACATCTGTATTTAGCGCTGACCAGGGTCAAAGTCTTTTTTTATTTTTGTCTGGACTGTGCAGTTTTTTCCTCACAGACATTTTGTAATTGGGATTTTTACACTTTTTTTATTCAATAAGAACTTGCTGAAGTCAAAGTCAAAACAATTGACAACTGCCTACTCTGAATGCTTTGTTTGCAACATCTTTTTCTACTTCTTTCTCCCAAAAAAATTGTCTAATATGCGTTGTCCACTTCATATTTATTATATATATATATATATATATATATATATATATATATATATATATATATATATATATATATATAATATATATATATATATATATATATATATATATATATATATATATATATATATATATATATATATTATACCGGAGGCTAACATACCAGATTAGAGCAGGTTCACTGAGAGTGGAGCAGAAGAGATAGGAGTTAAAACAGCTTGTTCTCATTCGTTTCAGCTAAAAAACAAACTAGTTTGTGTGACAAGTCATCAGACCACTCTGAACTCTGAAGGCAAACCTATTTACACCTGCACACTTTCAATGGGATTTTTTTTCCAGTCTGTCAAGCTTCTGGCACTTGAAGCACATCTTGGGTTGTTTTTTAGAGGCACAAAAGTCCAGCTGCTCTGTGTAGAAAGAAAAATTAACCAAAAGCTTTCATCTATAGATAATGCTGATAATATATTTCCCTTTAAAGGAGCCAGCTTGAAGGGTCATTCAGTAGCTGCTGGAGGCAATGTGTGTTTGAATGAACCAGTTATTCAAACAGGCAACCATCCAGTCCCAAGTCAGACTCCCAAACCTCCAAGCTACTGCTGTCATGGTTTGGTTTCCAGAGCAGAAAGAAAACAGTCTGAAGACTGATCAGCTGCCTGCAAAAGAGGCAAGAAAAACTGACCAATTTGCATTTTTCTGATGTTCTGCCTGTGAATGTCTGACAGCAAGTGAGGACGAAGGAAGTGTTTTACACAAGGGCATTTTAAACTTGACACATGAGCTCAAACCAGTGACCCTTACAGTTACTGCTGATGTCTGATCTCTATATTTAGAGACATATTTATCATTCACCTCAAACAATATGAATAAGGCTGACTGTAGAGAGTAACATGATTGACATGTAAAGCAAACAATAAGATGAAACTTGAATGTAAACTTTGTCTTTTTCCATTGACCTACATCACATTAGAGAGGCAAAAAGAGCTCATTAATTAATGTGAAACTTCTTATCATGTGATGCATTTGATTGTTTCTTACTATTCTTTTTAACTGGATATGCTGATGGCTGAAAGCAGGGGTCTCACCTGGCCAAAACATGGGATTTCCAGCATATCATGGAAGACTGAGAGGTGGTATGATAGATCTAGGATAAACGTTAATGAATAAAAATTATGGAAAAGCCAAGCAACAACAGGTCAATTTGTGAGTGGATAATTGTATAGAATTTAGCAGACACAAAGAAGAAAAGAAAATATCAGAAATGATCACCATGGACAATTTTTTTTAAAGATAAATATAAAATCTGTATCTATATAGCACTTTTCAGACATCTTAAATTATTTCACACAAACTTGTTTATTCTTTATTTCCCTCAGCTGCTTGTGCCCACTTGTTTTGGTCACTGATGTTCCCTCAGTTAACTCTCATCCTTTTGATTTCTTCACCATGAGGCCCTCCGCTGGTGAAGAGTGTAAATAAATGAGCAAAGCTTCGGTGGATTCACTCACATTTTTATATATCTGGGACAACTCATACAAATGCATTAATTAGCACTCACGGTCCTGTATGATGCAGCACAACAACAAAGCTAAGCTCTTCATCTTGTGTGCACGCTGAGCATTTCTGTACAATGTGTGTGTGTGTGTGTTTGTGTGTGTGTGTGTGTGTGTGTGTGTGTGTGTGTGTGTGTGTGTGTGTGTGTGTGTGTGTGTGTGTGTGTATATAAGTGAGCACACTCTTTCACTAGAGTGTTTCATAATTAACATGGCTGCTCCCTCTGGCATCCCACATCTGCACTGAATCTGCCACAACTGATGAGCTTTACACTTTACAGCTCAACCGTTCTCGCTGTTTCTCTCTCTCTCCGTATTTCATCTGTCGATCTTTCTGGTTTTACCGTCTCTGACACCTCAGATTTCAACTTCCACTTTGCTTGTTTTTAGCTACATTAGCAACTCATGGGATAAAAAAAGTCCACCGTACAGACACTGTGTCAAAATATACTTAATCATTTACCTACTCTCTACATAACAGAGACTCAGATTTTTGTCCTAAATCTATATTTCATACACAAATCAATCATCTTCATTTTGTGTTGTCACTGACAGACTGTAGAGTCGGTCATTTTCACATCTGTGAAATGTGATGCACTGCATTCTTTGTATGAAGTATTGTACGTGCCAATCTTTTAGCAAATATAAAAATAATCACACGTAAGCCTGGTGCGATGTTGGGTGATGAGAGCTGGGGTGAGAGCGGTTGATGCTGGTGGACGGTGCAAACCTCCAAAATGTCCCAAAACATAGGACATGCATTTCAAACGGTAGACTTTGGCGACATGTTTGCAGGTTTGTCTGTCCTGCAGTGCACTGTGGCCAGCATGCAGCTCCTCAGTGCAGCAGCATTCCCAGGAAAAGAGATCTGACAAGGAAGAAAGTAAAGGGCAAAAAGGTATCCCTCAGCTACCTCTAAAGTAACCAACAGCTACTTTCCATTAATTTATCTCCAGCAGGAGGAGACGGTAAAGAGGAGATCGAGTGAGAGAGAGAGTCGGTGTGTTGTGCTGATTCTTGTTTCATTTGTGATCTGATCCAAGCTACACATAATGCATCCTCTATGCTTGACTCAAACTGTTAACTCATAGTCCTTCAAAATTCAGTTTCCCATTTACTCAACACCAGACACCCACTGAACATAAAGTTAGGAAGTAGCAGGACAATCCTAGCTATTGAAAGCTACGTAGGGCTTGTCGTGTGCAGGATCTATAATAACGCGTCTGTCCTATACCCTCTGTTGCTAAGGTTGTTGCTAAGGTTTTTCCATATGTTGTTTGCATTGTCCACTCTTATATTTCACATTGGATTTCAACTCAAACTATGCATACATTTGAGAAGGACCTCTACCCGGCGGAAGTATATTGAGGGGCAGCTTCCGAGAGCTGGCCAGTCAGAAAATAGTGGGCGGTTTGGGAAGGGGGCCTTAAAGAGACAGGAGTTAAAACGGCCTTTCAGACAGAGGCTGAATCAACAGGCTGCATAAAGGGCCAGTATAAGGTAATTAAGCAGTTTATTGAACTGTAAAATCAAGAGACTGATATTCTAGTAGTGCCCCAGAATTAAAATATAGACCTGGAAATGTGCAAGATATGTCCCCTTTAAATTCACACCCAGAATTCAGACACTCAAATAAAATGGTGGAAGGCAAATATAGCACACAGTTTAGTAAATAGGGAATGATTTTGGACACAGCTTTGCACTTATTTGCTTATTTTTTGCTCCACTAGTTGGTTCTCTTATTGTTATAGTCAGACAGCTGTAAATACTATTTCCAAGCTGATAAAAGCACCCTGTGGTTGTGTGTGTGTTTACGTGCATACACATTTCAATTTCTTCATTTGCAGTATTTCATGTGGAAAATTGAGTACATACAAATGTGTGTATATGAATTTGAGTGCTTCTTAAATCCTGCAGCAGGTACTTGCCCTTTTGTCGGAGGAGCCTGTTGCTATAGCGATGGCTCCATAGTTACCGTTGATGAGTCTGTGGCACCCAAGGTTCTGACTGGCAGGTCGGCGTGCGACGCCACTCGCTCAGTGATGATTGTGGATGCTTTGCAATCATAATCTCAACTTACCTACCTATACCACCATACAGTCCATTTATTCAGAAATATGTTGAGAGGAAACAGCTTGGATTCAAACTTGTGTACAGTCAGCTGTTGACAGTTGCAAAAAAATGCAACAGGATGGAAATACATTTATGGTCATACTTCCTGCTTTGGGAACTATTGCCTGACGATATGCACTGTGTGGTTACATAACAGACATTTCACTTCATTATATCATTATTCACATTCTCAGCAGGCAGGAGTCATATGCTTTGTTTTATATTTATTTAGACTGCTACAGCACTGGTGTAATTGAATGACATGACACGTGATGTACAAATACCCCTGTTGCTAGCCGTGCAGTAGGCAGAAATAGCCTGAATTAGATATTTTTGTTGTGTTTTATATTTGTTTTGATAAGTCAACTGAGTAGCTCCTCTTTTAAGCATGTAATAGAAAGATAGCTAACGCAAAAAGTGTGCTCCATGTTGAGTGTGATTCGACTTAAGTTTGAAGTTGTAAAACCTCAAGAACAAAAACAACAAGAGTACAAAAACACGTTAGACAATACCAATAAAACTCACAGCAACATCATAACTACTTTAACACCTGGTTAGTTCATTATGAGTTTTTTTCCACTCTTGTAGAATTAGTTTAACCCTTTTTTTTCTTTAACAGGTTCCAGATGAGTGATGTGACATGTGATGAGAAGCATACAGTGACCATATGAATTAAATAACTCAACAACAAAGGAAAGTTACCAACTACAATTTAAAGGTGCAATACCTCAATTCTGCCTGTAGGTGTCATGACTTTACAAAGAAACTGGGATCAGAACGATATTTGATTTATTTCGGAAAAAAGATATGAATATATAACACCAATATCGGACAACTAGTCAGCTGATGTTATGTTTTTCCCGACTTGGCTGCTCATTATTATGTTTAGTATAATTATATGTGAAAACAGTCTAAACTGGATAAGCTAACTAAATGCATAGAGATTAAACTGACCTTATCATCAAACTCTGAATTATTCAAATTACCATAACTCATTCAGTGAGAGTAGGGGGATGAACAAAGTACACTCTGTATGCAATATTAAATGCATGCATAAACATCACATATATAGTGCACATCTAGAAGAAGCTGACTCAGTGAAACACCAGCCATTTTCTATTTGTATGCCTCTGCACCGGCTGCAGTCATAATCTCAAGAAACACAACTCAAGAATTGATACATTAATTACGACAAAGTTTCACACAAATGTCCAATAGGATAAAATGATTGAATTGAATGAATGGCCTTTTATATCCAAAAGGTCAAAAATCATCTTTGCTGTGGCATCATAATGTTCTGAAAAAACACTTTTTGCCATTATTCAACACCTTAACCCTGACCATATTTCACATTTGGTCAGATACTTTATTGGTGACACTAATTTTGGGGTGTCCAACTTGAAATTGTGTTGATTGTTTAGATCTTCTGTGAGGTTGAATATGTGTATGAAGCATCATTGTTTTAAAATTAGTAGCTTCTTGGCAGCAACAACCATATCTGAAGCATAGTCTACTGTCACGGCTACAACTTCTTTCAGAATGAGCTTTATTGGCCAAGCATGCAAACACATACAAGGAAAATAGACTTAATACCCTCTAATAAATTCCTTCAAAGTCTTCATGACAAATATTATATGAGTCTGGGCAGATGTGGATGAAAACTCAGATGGCAGAGGCTTAGAAACACAAGGCGGTATTTCTAGCTCAGGCTGTGTGTGGTCATGCATGTTTTTATAGTTGACATTTCACTGCTTTGTATGCGTGCTAATCAGTGTATAAGTGTTGCTTTTGTGTGTGTGTGTGTGTGTGTGTGTGTGTGTGTTTGTGCACATCATACTGTCTGACAGGTTGCTGTCTCACAATCCATGCTGCATTGTGATAGCGGTGTATGTGTGTCACTGCAGAAGCCTGATAGCGTTATATGCCAATAAGTGTGTGCTTCATAAAAAATGGAGAAGCTAAAGTAGGCCAGCAGTTCACAGCACCACAGGGGCTTGTGGGGTGAAGGAGCCACTCAACGACACCTCCCTTCCCTCCCACTCTGCCTTCGCCTTTGTCCTTCTCATCTGCCAACGTCCTCAGAGCCATTGTCTCTTCATTGTCCTTTGTCTGACTCCTCCGGTGGTACAGTGAGTGACAAAGACCAAAAATACACTACTGTCAATACAATCATAACATGATAATGATGGCTGTAATCATTAGTATCATCACAATGAAGACCATGCACCTGGATATCTGGTGTGAGCTGTTTTTGATTTATTTTCTGCTCTGAGCTGAAATGTAATTAAACAGCTGAACGATGATGATAATAACGATGATAATAGTGACAGATGATGATGATGATTGTCACACTCCGACCTAGAATGATGGTTGTGTGCCGGAAGGCTGACTGGAAAAGGTGTAGTCTAACCAGGCGGTGAGTTCCGGTCCTCTGAAATGATGCCAACGCAGAAGTAACTTAAAACTGCATTCTATCAAAAGGCCACCAGGGGGCGACCGCTTTGGTGTCAAAAAGACTTCCGTCTCTATACAAGTCAATGGAGAATTCACCAACTTCTCACTTGATTTATAACTTCAGTAAATGTTTTCAAAATGTGTTTATGGTCTCAATCGCTAGTTTAAAGCCTTCTTCAATGCAGTATGATGTTCATTTGGGACATTTTGGCCTCCCTGATTTTATATTTGACGATAAAGCAGGGTATGCATTAGGGCGTGGCTACGTCATGATTGACAGGTTGATTGGTTCACAGGTTCAGGAGGGCGCCTCATGCCCCTCCTGATGCCCATATAAGTAGAATCCGTGTTTTTATTTTTACTGCATGCACCTGAAATTTTCAAGATGGCGCTGCCCAGATCCGAAACTGTTGGCTTCCGAGCAGCAGTCCACAAACCAATGGGTGACGTCACGGATGTTATGTCCATTTCTTATATACAGTCTATGAGTCTAACCTTAAAATGCCGAAAAAAGGTTGCAAGACAAAGTCCATTTGATGCAAAAGATGAAGTGGTTTATTGCCCTTTAAATACAGTCCATGGAAATGTGAGCAAACATTCCACAAAAATGCAGCAGGAAAAGAGAAAAAAGAAAAAGAAAAATGATATATATATATATATATATATATATTATACGAAGTACTAACCAAACACCACCATTGGGTCTACACGGCACCACAGCCCTTCTCTGACTGTAAAACCCCTCCATTTAAAGACTTAGCCCCTCCCACTGGACCATACCACCTTTAATTGGAATCAATTAAGTAATCACTTAACCCCACAGGTCAATTTCCACATCTGAACTCATTATCAAATCTATTTACACCCATTTACCACACAAAGGCGGTCATCAAAGCATTCACACAAGGCCTCAATCCAGAAATGAATCCACAAACCCATTTCAACCCCGCAGTTGGTATGGTCCAGTAAGATGGACTGAGCATGCTCCCTACAGGTTACTCAGGCACTATAAAAGACAGCCTGAAACAAGGCTCGGGTCCTTTGTCACTGCCCAGCACCAGGTAAGAAAAAAACAACATAATTAGATACAAACTCATGATTTCCAAACCTCAAATAATCAAGAGATACCCAAAACAATAAATGTGTGTGATTATAGGAAACTTTATGGGAATAAATAGCACAGGAAACTTAACTGGGATGTTAAATGTAGTTCAGTGTGTGCACCCACCAAACTAACAAAAGCATGCTACCCGGCTAACATGTGGTCTGTGTAATGAATGATGGTGTGGTGTGCTGGTGTGGTGTATTACCAGTGGCAGGGGAAACTGCCACAATGATGATAGCGATTATGATGATTTCATGTGACTAGTAGTAATAATCATTGTAAAACAGAAAGTTACATGCACACACATGCTTTATCTTTTAAGTTGCAGGGAGTTATTAGATCCTTAAAGCTGCGTTCAGACAAAAAACGTCTGACTCGATTTTTGAATCGCTTCTATCGCGCCGCTTGATCATAAATGTCAATTTTTGGATCATCGCTTCATTCGCGCTTGTCGCCCAAAAAAAAAAAAAAAAGTTTGCCCGCTCATTTCTCAACCCGCTGTCTTTTCACGTCGATCATGGCTGACATAACCACCGTTGCTGCACTACTGCACAAGATCCAGAAGCGCCGGAAAACCACCCGCCGTCGTGTCTGGGTTCATGACATCCTCCGGAGACGCACTGAGCTGGGGGAATTTCACCGTCTCCTCCAGGAGCTCCGCCTGGATGACAGCCGGTTCCAGCGGTACCTCAGGCTGACTGGAGCCCAGTTCGAGGACCTGTTAGCTCGGGTCGGTGCCAGGATCTCCTGCCTGGACACCAACTACAGGCGCTCCATCCCAGCTGCGGAGCGCCTGTCCATCTGTCTGAGGTGAGTTGCGGTTTCATAATTTGTCTACTAATTAGCCTACTGCAAAATGAATATTTAAAAAATATATAGCATAGGTAACCTCATACTGCTAACTTAACTGACTGTACAGATACATGCATACTGAAACATACATTGTGCATATTAAGCTATAAACTTTTTTTTTCTTCAGTCAAATAAAAGTATTTAGTCTGTTTACTTGTAAGTCAATGGTTATCAGAAAGGGGAGAGAAATCTTGCCAGATATCAACACTTTTCCTTTTTAAGATTTGAATATGGTTCTTATTTCATAATGTGATCGCAGAGAATTTTTAACATAATATACATGGACATATTTTTACCACAAAGCTTGCAATTTTCTAATTTAAGTTTAAATGTAGAATAGATAAATGTTTGGAGTTTTTTTTTATTGAAATGCTATAGGCTGGGTTTTTTTTTAAGGTTTTCAAGAAAGCTTAAGCCTGACCCTTCATCTATCCTATGTTGCAGGTTCCCGGCTACAGGAGACTCCTACAGGAGCATTGCAAACAGTTTTCGTGTGGGGATTTCAACTGTTTCTGTAATTGTTCCTGATGTGGTCAGTGCAATTCGGGACTGCCTGGTCGAGGAGTTCATGGCCGTGCCCACCACAGAGAAGTGGAGGTCCATCGCAGAGCAATTTCAGGAGAGGTGGAATTTCCCTCTCTGCTGTGGATCTCTGGATGGGAATCATGTGGTGTTGAAGGCCCCCCCCAACTCTGGATCACAGTTCTTCAAATACAAGGGAACATTCTCAATTGTTCTCTTGGCAGTTGTTGATGCCAATTACTGCTTCACAGTAATTGATGTTGGGGGCTACGGGAGAACCAGCGATGGAGGTATCCTGGTCAACTCTGCCTTTGGACAGGCACTTCACGCTGGAACCCTCCACTTGCCTGCTGACCAGCCTCTACCAGCAGCTGAGCACCGAGGACCTCAGCCTCACTGTTTTGTTGCTGATGAAGCCTTTCCACTCAGGATATGTGTCTGTCTTCACTTAACCAACCGTCATAAACTCCTGCTGATGGCCCTGCTTCTCCATCACCATCTAAACTCAAAAATGTGTTCTCTGCGGCCCCGTCTTCCTCGAAAGACGGGGCCGCAGAGAAACGCCACTTTTTAAGAGGCCCTCCTGCCGACCCGCTCCGCCTTTCTCCTTCCCTCTTCTTTTTTTAAATAGGTGTCCTTCAGCTCCTTCCACTTTTTACGACACACCTCAACTGCAAACACACACACACACTCGCTCCAGACGCTTCATTCGCGCCGCCTGATATAAAATCGCGTGTTATTGCGCCATTTACATTCATTTTCTATGGAGACTTGCTGCTCAATTCGCGTCAGACGCTTTTGGTCTGAAAGCAGCTTAAGAATAGATTCACACAATAACGGGATTAAGCATTCATTTTTTATCAATCATCGTTATTATAATACATTCTATTTCTGTTCATGTAAATAAGATTTCAAGATTTATGAGTGAAGGGTCATGGATGCTTGATGTATTTAATTTTTAAAAAACAAATGTATTCCTCTGTTTCTGTGCATGTGAAACCATGTCTCAGTGCAACAGTGCAGTGAAATAACAGCGCTGCTTTGACCTACTTTGTTTTGTCAAGCTCGCATCTATACTTTATTCACTCATATATACAATCAACTATGTATTTTATTACTCAGTGGTACAGTAGGGCTCCACTGTGAGTCTTAGCGTTTTTATGTTTTGTCTGATGCTTTGACGGTTTTTATTCCCTCGTCCTGCAAGAAACAATATTTTATTTCCGTTGTATATTTAGTCACACCATCAGCGACACAATCACCCCCTTCTCCACTTCCTTCCAAAACACAGATAATCAGATAACCAACATATTTCTAAAGATGAGAAGAAGAAAAGCAAGTAGAAAACACCACACACATGCTGTATAATCTACAGTTGTCCTCTTTTATTGCAGGTTTCCTGTGCGTTTGCTATAGATTAGTCTATAGCTGCGTCTACATTGTTGGAAAGCAATTACAACTCCTACAATGATTAGTGTGCAGCTCAGATAAGTATTTAAAGTTACAGTGTAAAGAAGATTTGAGTGTTCTTAGTTTTTGTACTGTGATGTGTTTCCCAGTGAAAGAGAATATTTGGGTTAAAGGTAGGGTTGGTAAGCGGCACTTATAGGCAGGAGGAGGTGCTATATTCAAATCTTGCTAGCTCTCTTGCTAGCTTTCCAACATTACCAACCCTACCTTTAAGTTGGAAAGACAAGTAAGCTCGAAGTTGTAGCTAGTCCTATATGTTTATATGTAGTCATTTAAATGCTGCTTAAACATCAGTGATGTATAACCAAGACATTTAAAAGACTTTCACTTTCAAACCAAAGCCAAGCCAGACATCTATACACAATGTTACCTGCAAATCACCAAATCAATACTTATTGTGTACTCTAGTATATTGCTTTTTTGTTTTGTTGGCAATATTTTCTAATTCAAGGTTCACTCACTAGCTTATTCTTAAGCTCTCAACAGCACAAAAAAGAAGAAAGCTATAAAGTGGACCTTGCCGGACCTAAAACTACCATTTCGAAGGTCAAAAATGAACTTTCACACTCAGCGCTTTTCATGGGAGTTCTTGGGAGGCTGCAACCTATAGATTAGCAAGAAATTAGTAGTTTCCATTGAACATAAAACATACAGATCTAGCTGAAATGTACATCTCTTGCATTATAAGCCCTTTTCTGACCGTGATTGTCAGGGACGACTATCCAGGTAAGTGTGTTAGTTTAATAATGGAGCCCTCAAATATGTTTAATACAGAAAAAAATGTTCTTAAATGTTATGTATCAATGTGGATTTTATCCTGGTGGTTCTTCCAGCTTAATATTCAGAAACCAAAAACAACAGGTTGCTCCAGTCAAGTGGTCATTTTGAAAAATGCAACAGTTCAGAGTTCTAAAGTTGTTACTTTTTAAATTCTGCCTGTTCTAAGAATGCAGCGTCATAATGGCCTTTAGAATCAAGGTGATGTCACAGACGTCAGGATTCCTCATTTAAACACTTCACTTAACTTCACTTAATTTAAACTGTGATTCAATGGATGCACATAAGCAAGAGGATCAACCTTGACATTTCAATTTCAAAAGGATCTTGTATGGAAACAGAAAGAAATCGTCAAAGCTATCAAGCGAAAACATGGTGAGTTGATAAAATTGAGACTAGTGATCTCAAACTGTGGGTTTCAATGTATAAAATATATATCATATATATAATGTACAGCAGAGTCCACTGATTTTACTTGTATTTACAGATAAACAGATACAGTGTGTTTATAGTGTACATGAAGTTCACATGAAACTTCAGCAGTCTGAATTAGTCAAATCAAGTAGAAATCTTTCAAGGTTAAGTGTTTTAAGTCCCTCTTTTTGTTACATTGAAAGTAAATTTGAAGAGATCTTTAAACAGTCGGTATGGACAGGAGGAATAATTACAGTAAATTTGGGCACCTTACTTGAAAAATTGTGAACCTGTCTTTTAAGTAACTAGATAAGCTTAGATAGTTGCAACCCATCTCTCACTACTTTTTTTTTTTAAAGAATCTACATAACAAGATATAAAATGTTGTATAGAAATGTAAAATGTATTTATAGTCTGATGAAAAAAGAACGATAGTAATGTATGTATATTGCTGGTGTCATGTTGTGTGGGACAAGACATGACTTCATATTGTCTTCTTTCTCCTGCTGTCCTCTAGTCTATGAATTATCGTCATCGCATTCGCTGTCCTACATCACCTGAGGAGGACACCACCTCTTCTTCTTCCTCCTCTTCAGGTAATAACTCCCAGGACGTCCTAGGCGTGCTCTCCTCCCCCTCCTCTGACTATTTGATTCAATCTCTTCTTGGGGAGGGCACTTTTGGAAAAGTCACCAAGTGTGTGAAGACAGCCACCAAAGAAACTGTGGCTGTGAAGATGATCAAGAACAGCAGATTCAAGTCTGAGGCGAAGAATGAAGTAGGACAGAAGTGATGTGTATCACAATTTAGTTTGCACAAAGCTTCAAAAGCACTGCACGTTGCATTGACCTCAAATCTAACATCTCATATGTTGCAGGTGGACATCCTTGGACACCTGAGGGCTTTTGACTCAGACAGATTCAACTTTGTCAAATACAACGACGCCTTTATCGATGGAGAGCACCTTTGTCTGGAGTTTGAAATGCTAGATATAAGTCTGCTGGATTTCTTGCAGAAGAAACCTTCCCATTGTCTCCTTGTTAAGGAGATACGCCCAATCCTGCATCAGGTAAGTGTCATTTTTGATTGACACACTAGAGTTATAACCCTAAAGGTTTATGTAAAATGAATAAATGAACACAGGAACACCTGATAACCTTTGCTGAGCCCCCCAAGTGACACTGAGCTCAACCTCCAAATGTCTTTAAAACCTTTCTGGCAAAGCCCTTAAAAGCTGTACAAAAATATCAAACTGCACTTATGTACTGTAGTTCAACCCATATATGATTTGTTCATGACCTCAGGTGGGTACTGCCATGAAACTTCTGAGAAGCCTACGAGTTGCACATACGGACTTAAAGCCTGACAACATCATGATGGTGGACCATATAAACCAGCCGCTGAAGGTTAAGATAATCGACTTTGGCTTGGCCCGCCATGTTTCACAGACACAGTGGGGCTCATACATCCAGGCACTAAGTTACAGGTAAGTGACTATGGCAGACCTCTGGGTTTAAATTTTATAACCATAAAGCAGCCAAAAACATGAACCAAAATAATGTTATTTTCTTTTGTAGATCCCCAGAGGTCATCTTGGGTTTACCCTTCACAGCGGCCATTGACATGTGGTCTCTGGGCTGCATTGCTGCAGAGCTGTTCCTGGGCAGTGTGCTGTACTCTGGCAACTGTGAATATGACATAGTAAGTGTTCAGTTTCAAGGTCAACAGAAAATCTTTCATTCATTGTGTTTGAGAGGTGAAAAAGTTAAGAAATAAGGAGTTTAAGGGGCTGTTTACACGAAGCCAGATTTCGAAAACGATCTCTCCCCCCCCCCATTTCTCTCGGCAGGGGGGCCAGACATTTCTCCGTAACGATGGAAACGCATTAACTCTCAAACGCTGTAGTACATATTCCAGGCCTGTGTGTGGCGCTGTTTCAGCTACAGAAATCCACCGAAAAACGAAGAAGAGGCGGAGCATGCGCATAAAGCCTGCGCGCTGTATACAAACACAGTCGAAGGAGAAATAACTGGATGATATTGATTTGCTGGAATATATATCGGTTTTGCTGGAATATATATCCCCCTAGCGTGTTAATAAGGGTCATTATCTGCTGCAACATCGTCGGGGTTAGGCTGTATTCCGCCATTGTGTGTTGTTGTTATGAGACGTTGCGGTCTTAAGAGGTCAAAAGCTAGAGGGGCGGGTCGAGGGGTGATGTTCTCACGAATCCAAAACCTGAATCGTTTTCGACTTTTCCACCTTGGAACCAGGTTTCAAAAAAGTGCGTTTTCAAGCAGCGAAAACTCCGGATACGTCGTTACGGTCGGCCTAAAACGCACAACACATTTGCGGTTTCACTCCAAAATCGTCTCCATGTGGATGGGGCCTAAGAAGGGTAAGTAGACTATGCATTTTTTTGTAAACAAATACAAATTTTATTTTGTGTACAAAAAATATCCTAAAGAACTAGTTTGGATAAATTTGCCTTTATGAGAATTAGAAGGTCTGAATTAGAAGGTCTGTGCGATAAGCTGGCATTTTTGGCATTTAGCTTAGCATAGCCCAAAGACTAACAGCAAGAGAAAACAGCCAGCTCAATTTTTAAGTTAGTTACATTCTCATGTTCCCCAAACCAAGCTTTATCTCCTTCTTCAGTTCTTCATGCTAATAAAACGAATCGCCTTGCAGCTCTAGAGACATACTAAGAGACATAAGTGGTATCAGTCTTTTCTTTTAACTCTTGCCAATAAGGCAAATAACCACATTTTCAATTCAGACTATTTATTTAATTTACTTACTTACTTACTTAATATCTTTCTCATGTACAAAGTGTAACTGATGTTTTAACTTTGTTGTGCCTACAGTTAAGACATATTGTACAGACTCAGGGTCGGCTACCACTGAAACTTCTCAATAATGGACTCAAAACCAGGTGCTTTTTCCAGAGGAAGGGATGCAATGACCGTCAGTGGAGATTAAAGGTACCAACACTCAGTGGCATTCCCCTTTTTAGCTTGGTCTTAACACCAGGATGTCTGTTTCTACCTTTGCCACTCAATTTGCTTTGGACACATCTGCTAATTCAAATATGACCTCTCTTTAGACGCCATTTGAATATGGAAAAGCCACCTGGACCAACTGTTATTTCACCTCCCTGGATGATCTTAACATGGTATTAAATACAGTTTGGAAAATTATATCTTTAGTTCTTCAGCACGAAATTCCAGTCAAACCTTTGTTCAGACTTTCAACTGGTACTGTAGATGAGATTTGGTTGTATGTGTTTTTGTCCGATCCAGGTTAGGCCAGTATGTCACCTGTCAGATGACGATACCATGGCTGAAGTCGACGACCGGGAGAACTTCATAGATTTGCTGAAGCAGATGCTGCAGCTTGACGTCGCTAAACGGATAAAACCCAGCCAGCTTCTTGAGGACCCATTTATCACCATGAGAGACATTGAAGCCAGATACCCCTACAGCCTTTAGTAATTCTACATTTACATAATATGTTTAGAATCTTCATCATAATGTGGGTGGATGAAGGGGCTTATTTTATTAATTTATTTTCTCCCAGTCTTAAATCGAGCTGTGAAATGATGGACGTCTGTCAGCATCAGAGTCTGACCTCGGATAACAGAACCTCTGAAGTTCAGTCCATCCAGCAGCATTCCCCAAACCCACAGGCATCGACCAGTTTCACCACCGTGGACCAGCAAAACCTCTCCCCCCAGGTTACTCCTGCCTGGCAAAGCCACCAAGAACATCCCCTCATACTTGGGATCACATCGGCCGTCTCCGACTGCCTCTCCTTCCACGAGAACTCAAATAAGCCAAACCAGCAGCTGATCATAAACTCTGAAGCTCAGCAATTCAGCCTCCGTCCTGCATGCTCCATCCAGCAGTCTACATCCTGCACAGGCAATGTCAAATCTGTGAAGAAAAGGAGGGACTCTGACGCCTCACACAGTGATGACAGGTAAGTGTTATAGATCTTTTTGAATTGATTTTTATTGTATTCCTACTATATATATTATTGAATATTTTACAAGTAAAAGTCAAGAGATTCAAATAGTATTTGGTCTATGTAGAAGCTCGGACTGCACAGGAGGAAGAATGATTAAGACGGACATCCAGAAAGACACAGGTAGGCTAATCTTCAGCAACACCCACTTAGGATCAACTGGTTTTATCATATTCTTCCTTCTGTCTTTTTTAGAATTGCCTCATAATTCAAATGAGGCTCCATCCAGCATGGCCAAAGCTAAGCCTCGGAGGAAAAGGACATGGAACACTTTTATAGCTTCACATGGCTATAACAGGTAGGTATTTTTAAATATGTATGCTACATACTTTTAACTTTTAAAATTCAAGACATTCAAACATTTGGTCTTTGCAGAAGCCCAGGCCTCGCCTCACCAGCGCGGAAGAAAAGGAAGATTAAGCTTTATGATGACCAGACACTAAGAAGTAAGCCAATCTGAGCTTCTATCTCAATTCATTTTGTAACTTACATGGTGCATCTTTTACAAAGTTATAGTGTAACTTCCCCACTACACATAACTAGTGCAACAGCATGCAATTAGTACATGGTATCTTCAGGTCTGAAATTAAGTGATAATGTTTCATAATTATTAGCTTTGTCACGGTATTAACTACCTATTTGTTATTCTTCCTCCTGTTTTCCAGAGTTCCTTCAAAATGTCAAAGAGGCTCAAACTGAGGCTCCATCCAGCGAGGCCAAAGCTAAGCTTCGGAGGAAAAGAACATGGGATACTTTTATAGCCTCACATGGCTACAACAGGTAGGTATTATTTTACTAGCTAGGTTGAATTTTCACACAACAGTGACAGGTAGGTTTTTTTTTAAATCAGTACATACTGTTAACTTACTTTTAAATTTCAAGACACTCAAACAACATTTGGTCTTTGCAGAAGTCCAAACCTCGCCTCACCAGAGAGGAAGAAGAGAAAGATTAAGTCAACACTATCTGCTATTTGGTAACTAGTTTATTTCACACTAAACTCACCGCTTTCTTCAGGTGCACCATTTTCATACTGTAACTTAACAAAGTCAACCATAATCAAAACATTGGCGTAGAAACTGAGGTTTCACCAACTGCAACATTTGAGAAAAATGGGAGAGAAAGCCACTACTAACTAGATGCTGAAATTAAGACCTACAATAGTCTCTTTAATTTGAAAAAGATACAACATTGTATGTGATCACATGGGAACTAGCTCACTATCACTGCACTGTACACATAATTGCTTTGGTTCTTGGAGGAAGATGAACCTGCTGTATGACTCCTGAAGCTCCGTCCACTGAGGCCAGAATGAATCCTCAGAGCAAAAGGTTGTGGGCCACTTTTATAGCCTTACACAGCTGTCAACAGGTATGTACTATTAATCTGGTCTGTAGTCTGTATTGTTAACATTTTACTGTTTTCCATGCTGTATTTTTTGTCATTTGTCTTTCCTGTTCTATTATTTATACACATCATCTACATGTCCTTGCAGAAGTCCAAACAGCATCTCTCCAGACAGGAAGATGAGTGATGGTGAAGTGGAGAGACACACAGATCACTTTTTGACTTCTTTACAACAGGGCTCAAGTCAACCATTAAGATAGATGTCCAGTATTTAAATGACACTGTTGTTGGTAGTTTGGTGAAACTACGTAAATCTACCTTGTATGGTGAGATGTACAAAGGTAAGCTATAATATGTCAAATTGCATATTTGGTATCAATTTATTTGAAATCAGTTTGCCAGAAAATGTCGATGTGTTTTTGAGGTTAAGATGTTCTGCAGCTGTCTATCTCTCTAACACAGATGAACTCTAAGGAGGCTCCAGTAATTGTGACCCAGGCCAATGGTCATGATAACAAGCAGGTACCACATCACATTCCTGTTTTGATGATCTAGTTCAAACAACTTTTGACTTTTGCAGCTCACCATAGAGCAATGGTTCCCAGCCTGGAGGTCTGGGCCTACAAGGGGACGCTGGATTATTAAATTGAAAGTTAAAACTTTTGTCTGTGTGTTATTAACAGTACCAATCAGGTGTTTTTTTTGTCATGACCACTAGACACCAACAGCCTCTGGAGGGGGGATTCATCTCACAGTTAGTCTCATGCTTTAGTGTTTGTGGTCTATTGAATTACTATGAAAAATGGTCAACCTCATGACGACATGAGAGTAAAACTCACCAAAATCAGCAGGATTCATCCTCTGGGAACCATGAATGTCTGTATGAAATCCTATGGCAAACTAGCCAATAACTGTTTCATGCCACTATCAGAGCTAAAATAGTCGTTCCTGAGGAAATGAAAAAACAAGCAGCTACTGATGACTGCAGAAAATATCATCAGCTATATAAATTGATGTCTTGCTGTTAGGTTGTAGGACAAGCTGAAAGATACAACCTATTACAGCCAAATGTGGCGTACACATTAGCAAATAGCCTTTCTACACATGCTACAAACGGTATTCATTCAGTTTTCACACTCCATGCAGTCAGTATTTATACTCTATTCTACTTTGTAGATGTTAGCTCTCCATTTGTCTCCAACAATAGACCGCCTATGTCTCCAACTGGTTTGTTAGCTTACTAGCTGTTAAACATTTTTTACAAGCTAGTCACAAACGTTGTCTGCTCTAGCAGCAAGCAAGGTTTCTTTGTTGGGAACAGGCTGAACTATGCAATAAATGTGGTGTTAAACCAATCAATAACTCAATAGAAGCTATAGTTCGATATCGCTGCAGAGTTGGATGTCATCTTTTCAGGATTTCTCCATTATAACACAGAAATATGATTTAATGAATGCAGTTAATCCTGCCGTTGTCCTGAAGTCACTTTTGACCATTTCCAAAAATATGTATTAAACCTGTCATAATAAGTTGGTATGAAGTTGACTAAAAGGGTCATAATTTATACCTTCTGCTTTATTAACAGTCAAACAAATCCTGGTCAGTTTTGATCCAGGAGGACAAAAGTTGCATGGTCGACTGGAAGACAAAGGTTAATATAGAAATAATGATTAATGTAGGTCTGATATCTGAATACACAATTATGCTTGAATGCATATACTGACACAAATGCCACTGAGTTTTTAAAAAACTGGTGGCACCAATTTGTCTTTGACAAAGAGCAATTGGATTAGACTAGACAGGGACAAATATTAGTGCAAAGTTAATATTTTAGCTAACTTGGGGCAGTGGTTGTTTTACCAGACTTGATGACAGGGTGGAAAAATGTTCTCACTGATGCCAACATGACAGAGTTCATCACAGAGTCTGCCTATGATTGATGGTGCAGTATTAGACATCAACAAATATTAACATTCTCAAAGTTGGGCTGTATTTTGAACTGCAAATTTGAGAAGAAGTCATCTTGAAAATGTTTAGACAGGCGTCAGAAAGAGAGAAAGAAGCTTATGTGTGTATTTTTTGAGAAACTTTCTTTGCATTAGAAAAACAAAAAATAAATGGGATGTGTGTGCCAGTGTAAGACTGTATGTTTAGCAGATTTTTGAGGGTGTTGGGGTTAATATATCGGGGAGACAGACATAGGAGGGGTTGATTATAAAATTTGGGGGGGTAAACAGTTTATTTCTGCTCTTGTTAGCAAACAGAACTGAAAGTAAAAAAGAGGCAAACAAGGTAGGGTAAATAATCAGTGAAAGAGGAGTGTTGAGGAATGAAAAATGAGAATAGAGGAATTCAGAGAAGGTAAATAGATATAAATGGATGTAAAAGAAAAGGTTGTTGTTGATGTTTGAAAAGACCAACACTGCGCTGGTGATCCTGTAAGGTTGAATGGTCAAATTCTGGATGGAAAGTGGGAAGAAAACCTTGCTATACTTTGTTCCTTACCACTGGGCAAACATTTCAATTCAACATTAATTTTTTATGTTACTTTCGTTTTGCAACTTACGGTTGCAATACACAACATTCAGCCACTAGATGTCACACTGTAGCACCATCATCTCAGACCAAAACAAATGTGTGCGTCATTTAACTCAATACTATTCAAATTTTCAAAGTAGGAAGTGCTGATCAAATATGGATCGCGATTCTGTTACTGCATTGCTTATTTCTGCCTCAAATGATTTCCAGAAACTTATTTTAGTGAACTGTTGAGACACGGCCACCATATTGGAAATGGAAATGGGGAACATTGAAGGACGCATGTGTGGCTGGACTGGCTATCAAAACAAAAAAAAGAGAACCTCTGATAACAACACACACAAAGTAACTGGGACTTTATTCACTGCTCACGTCACTCTTACTCCACTACATCTATACATCCAGTGAGGCTGAATGTCATTTATTGCACCTTTAAACCACTTGAATGTCAACCATATTGTGTGCACAAATTCCCATGACGCCTCCCAGGTTTTATTTGAAGGCAGCACATTAGCAATATTACATTCTCATAACCTCAGGCATTTGATGTAACAAAATGCTGCATTCATGTCATATAGGATAGAGTATCGAGATGAGATTCTTTCCCATGTTTACAACTTGCGAGTGTTCACATAACATCATCAGATAAGGTTAAAATACAGTGCACCGTCGATGTATGGATACAGTGCCATGAAACTGAATTACCTTGAACAAAGGACTTTAGCAGCTGAATGTGTTCGTATTTGTTCCGTATTATTGAGCATTGTTGCATGCTAATGCTAGCATCTGTTGTGTGCAGCATGTATAGCTGACACTCACTTTCGTATATTTCCACTTGATATGGCTAATTCATAATGCTAAAGCTGATCATTAGCTTTGGCTTAATTTAAAATGTGTTTTTGCCATAGACTGTATATAAAATGGACGTAACATCCGTGACGTCACCCATTGGTTTGTGGACTGCTGCTTGGAAGCGAATAGTTTCTGATCTGGGCAGCGCCATCTTGAAAATTTCCGGTGCATGCTGGGTAAAAAAAAAACATGGATTCTACTTATATGGGCATCAGGAGGAGCATGAGGCGCCCTCCTGAACCTGTGAACCAATCAACCTGTCAATCACGACGTAGCCTCGCCCTAATGCATACCCTGCTTTATCGTCAAATATAAAATCAGGGAGGCCAAAATGTCCCAAATGAACATCATACTGCATTGAAGAAGGCTTTAAACTAGCGATTGGGACCATTAACACATTTTGAAAACGTTTACTGAGGTTAGAAATCAAGTGAGAAGTTGGTGAATTCTCCATTGACTTGTATAGAGACGGAAGTCCTTTTGACACCAAAACGGTCGCCCCCTGGTGGCCTTTTGATAGAATGCAGTTTTAAGTTACTTACGCGTTGGCATCATTTCAGAGGACCAGAACTCCCCGCCTGGTTTTTACTCAAACAAACGAGACAGGATGAGTCACAAATGCAAGTACCCCAACATGTTTAAGTAACAGCACCCTCTAGGTGTTGTTGTAAACAGGCACAAAGGAAGAAATCAAATTATGTTATTACAAACAGACAAACAAACTCTGTGTTGGGTGGAGTTCTTGGTGAATGGTTGGGTCAACACATGTGATCGCCATCTGTTTCCACCACATGTTTTATCTTTTCAACTGCAACTGAATACTAAAAAAAGAAAAAAACATGACCATGATCGACACCTACCCCTAACAAAGTGCTTATTGTAATCCAAACCATGCTCTTTGCCTAAACCTAACCACATGTTTTTGTGCCTAAACATAACAAGCACTTAACTATAGCATTTTCACATCATAAAACAAATGTATCTTCCAACAGTGATTTCTAATGATCAGAAAATCATTGTTTGTGTGGGACCAATGACATATTTTGTCATTAATAATAATAATGCATTTTATTTAAAGGCGCCTTTCAAAGCACTCAAGGACACCTTACAAGGCTCATATAAAACACAACAACAGTACATTAAACAATATAAATCAGGTAACATTTAGTGTAAAGATAAAGAATAAATATGAATGTGACTATAAAGTGCATCAGTACAACAAATAAACAATAACGTGATTGCATAGTTAGTGTGAGGCAGAGTATGCTGCTCTGAATAGGTGCGTTTTCAGGCGGGATTTAAAGGTGGAGACAGAGTCAGAAGTGGGAATGTCTGGTGGGAGAGAGTTCCAAAGGCGGGGGGGCAGATCGGCTGAAGGCTCTTGACCCCATGATGGTAGTTAAGTCAGCAGATGGGGCAAAGAGCTGGTTGGCGGAGGAGGATCGGAGAGTTCGGGAAGGTGTGTAGATGTGAATCAGTTCCACGAGATATGATGGTGCCAGGTTGAAAGACTTCTTGATTTTGTCCTTCACCTCTTAAATTGGAGGGGAGGGAGTGCGTAGAAGCCAGTATGGGGAGGAGATGACGGTGAATAACTCTCTTAATGTATACTGTATGAACACGTGAGTTGTGCATTAAGATTGACTTGAAAAAATGTGTCGGTTAACAATAGGCCACATCATCTAATTCCCATATGTGCAGTATACAGCATCCTTATGAAACAAGCTCCAAGGCTAGATGCTGTTCTCATTACTACACATTTGTTACAGAGTAAGCTAATGAGACTACAATTCTGTATGCATGTATAGAGATATAGGTCATAAAATGACCCCAGGTCTGTTATTACACACTTATCAAACTGGCTTTATTGTGTTCGTTCCTGCAAGCAGCAAAGCGTAAACATATAGGGATGGATGCTCTAGAATAACAATGAATTGACACAAGCAAGCAGTCTGTTCTGACTGATATGAGAGACTTTAATTAAATCAGTCTTGTGAGGCTGCAAACATGAAGTGGCAAACTATTTTGATGTTGTACATTTGCCTGTCACACCTATAGGCGGATATTGTGACTTGTCATAGTGGGAAAAAGGCACAGGTGTTACTAATGCCATTCACAATGGCTCTGCTCTATTCAAGTGTCCCTGTAAACCATGACAGTGTGACAGTGAGCCAGCATGCAAGGACCCCTAGACAAGGATCCTGAAACTGAAGCAGCAAAATTGAACTCAGCCATCATTCACTTCATTATTTATGCATTTTCCTTTTGTGATCTGTCAAAATATCTTCCTTGAAAAAGTGCTGATTGTCCAGCATTACTAAAGAAATAAGAAAAACAATCCAAAAAATTCTGAACTCACCATAGAACAAAATGACGGACCCAACTTTTCTGTTTTTAAACCCATTTCCTTGCAGAGAAACTTTGGGGAGCATTACTTATTTATCCTTTTTGCAACTTGCACTTGTGAATAATGGAATTACAGTGATATAGAAAAAAGCCAACTTCAGCTTGTATTTGTATTTGTTAATCTGAAATAGAAATTAATTATTTAATAAAGATTTTTTTGAAATGTTTCTTCTTTCGTCTTGCAGTGAGAAAACAAAGGAAATACAGGGGAGAAACATACAGGAGCTGGTGATGAAGGAGGGGACATTATATTTATTATTCCCTCGTAGATGCAGACCAGGGGAGGGGTTAAAGGGGGTCTTAATGTTTTAGAGGTGAACAAGAGGGATTAAATGTTCTTAATCCATGTGTTGATGAACACTGTCCCCTCTTTCATATCGCTAAAGCACTGTGTCAGGAATGTAACAACAACAGCACGTGACATGATAGGTCTAAGAGGCATTAACCCCAAAATACTGAGAGAAAAAAATGCAATGCTGCCAGACAGAATCAGGCTGAGGTCTGGGTATAATGTGTGTGTGTGTGTGTGTGTGTGTGTGTACAGTGAAGATCAGGGTTTTTCAACATTAATGGAGGACCTCAGCCTCACACATCCCATATTTGATCCTGTTTCCTTCACCAGCTGCTTTTAACAGGGTCTCTAGTGCGAGCGAGTTTAAGCCTACATTAACCCTCACATACTGTTCATATTCAGACTCTTCACAGTTTTTTTTACCTCATAATTAGTCTCTGCCAAATTTTCTGCACAACAAATCATTCATGAAAACGTCATCAGTCACAGATAATAAGCGAGATTAATCATTAATGAAGCTTTCAGAGAGCTGAGAGAGTTTATTATTCTCGTTTATAGAGAAAAAAAACATGAATTATATCAAATGTGAAGAATGCAACAGTATTTTTTTTTACTTTTTGAATAAATATGGGTCAAAAACTATTAAAAAAAAAATATGTATTGGCATTTTTCTGTCCACCTGCTGAATGTAAGTCCAATATTCACTCTCTTTTTGCTCTGTACCAACTCCTTAGAGAAATATCAGGCTCTTTGGTCACTACATATGTTCTCCAGCTAACTGCAGACAAATATCACATGAGTCTGGACAGATGTGGATGTAAACTGTAACTTGACTGGTTGTCAGAGGCATAGTCTACAACTGCAGGGCGGTATTGTGTAAGAATATTGTTTCCATCTGTATTTATTTGTAGTAAGTGAAGTAATTGTATATATGTGTTGTGTGACATTTAAGTCAATAAGTGGATCCATTAAAAAGGCAGAAAGAGGAAGATGGAGTGAAGCAGTCATTCAGCGTGTTATTGGCATCATTTTTAGGGAGGATTTGTAGTTCATACACTGCTCCCAAAACATTTCTCTCCCATTGAGGGACCATATTTTATAATATTTAAATGAAAGCCACCAAAATGTCCTCTTGACCTACTTTTCACAATTCACCGAACACATTTTCTATGCTGCTAAGCATTTCTTATTTTATTTCCGCTGCTGCTGCTTTCACATGCACACATACACATAAACAGTGCAGATACAGGAGCACACACACACACACACACACACACACACACACACAAACATATATATACTCACTAAACACCTCCTGTTGCCCAGCCCCTCACTCTTTCTTTATGTTTTTTGTGTGGAAGAATGCCCACAACCCCCACTACCATCATTACCCCTGGGGCCCTTGGGTATTCATCACCCTGTAGCCCCCCCCCCCCCCCCCATTTACCCCTCCAACCCCCATTTTCACCCAGACACCCCATGCTTTCCCTCCTCTTCCCCCTCTTTGTTTGCCTCCCTGTTTGCTTTTCTGTCTCTTATCTTATTAACCAAAGCTGGTTGTTTTGACGGCATCAAACTCCACATTTATTTTTTTACATAATCTCAAAGAGCCTCATCCTCTGTCACACACACACACACACACACACAGAGAGAGTGATGAAGGGAAGTTAAGCTCCTTCAAAATAGACCGATCTCCCATGGGAAACAAAAGAAGTGGCTGGAGTGTGAGCACTCCCATTGTGATCCAACGCTCTCTCAGATGAATCCCAAAAACTTTGGGAAAAGGAGGAAGGGAGGAAGGAGGAGTTAAAAAAAAGTTTATAAAAAGTAAGATAGGAGTTAGAAAAGATGAGGAGAAGTGTCAGGAAATGTAGAAGGAGGAGCAAGAGGAAGTATTTTGATGCAAACGGGAAGGAAGAAGGGGAGGAGAAGTGTCAGGAGTGATGGGAAGGAGGAACAGTTTTAGGAAAAGGAAAGGATGAGTGGAAGAGCTGAAGGAGGAGTTGAAAGAAGGAATGGAAAATCACCAGCAATGTTGTGGAGGAGAGAGCAGAACATATTTTGAAAAGAAAAGTGGAAAAGTAGGTAAATATCTTGAAAGATGAAGAAAGTGAAGAAGAGAAAAATGTTGGAAAACTTTTAGAGGAGGCATCTTGGAAGTGGATGGAGGGAGGAAGTGGAGGAACAGTTTTAGGGAAGATGGAAGAGGAGATGGTGGGAATAAGAAAAGGAAAGGTGAGTAAAAGGAAGAAAAAAGGTACTGAGGGGTTAGACAAAATGTTTTGTGGAAGGAAATGATCATCGAGGCCAAAGAAGAGGAGGAGAAAGGACTAGAAAAGAAGAAGGTCACAAAGGTTTAAGGAAGAGAAAGATATGGATACTTTGAAGGAAGAGAAAGGGGGAAGATGATTTAGGAAAGGGTGGGATGGAGATGGAGGAAGTGGGACTCACCTTGGAAAAGAGGAGGAGGAGGAACAGTGTAAGAGAAAGAAAAGAAAGGGTCAGGGAGGGGAGAAATATGGGGAGTTGAAAGATAAAAAGGAATCATCTGTTGAAAGGTGCAAGGGTGAGGACAGAAAAAAAAGGGGAAAAGAAAGTTTAAAAAGTCTTGGAAAATGAAGAAAGTGAAAAAGAAGAGGACAAGAATGTCTCCAGAAAAGAGGGACGAGGACAAAAAGATCTTGACAACTTTAAAGAAGGAAGAAGTTTCTGGAAAAGAAGAGGATGGAGATGCATCATGGGGAAGGCAGAGAGGAGGTAGACAAGGAATGGGTTTAGAGAAAGGAGTAAAAGGGAGGAGGAGGAGGAGCAGGAAATGAGAAATATTTTTGGATTAGAGAAGATAAAAGGAAGGGCTGATGACAAAAATGTTATCTTGAAAAAAAGAGAAAAAGATGAGGATGGATTATTTTTGGAAGAGAAAAACAAAAAAGCTGAGGTAGTCAGGAAAGGATTGGATGGTGAAAAAGGTTGGAGGAAAGGGAAGGGATGGATGGATGGAAGAGAAGATAGTAAACATCTCTGAAAATATGCAAAAAATGGAAAAAAGAAGAGTTTTAAAAGTCTTGCGAGATAGAGAAGAAAGTGAGGAGGAAGAGAAAATGTCTTTGGAAAACAGGAAGGAGAACAAAAAGTTTGAGGAAGAGAAGTGTTGATGCTTTGAAGGGCATAAAAGTAGAGGGAAGTTTTAGGGAAAGGGAAGGATGAAGGGAGGAGGAGGAGGAGGGAAGCCTCTTGGGAAAAGGAAGGAGGAGGGATGAAAAGGAGGGGGAGGAGGAAGAGGGGGGCATCAACAATCCCCCACCTCCCTCCCTCCCTCCCTCCTCCCCCTCCCTCCCCAGATGATGAGAAAGCTGCCCGAGCTCGCTGCACTCCGCCGTGCGTTTGTTTCCCTGTCAGCCGCGAAGTGCCCAAAGCACCGATCCGTTCCGAGCCAAACCAAGCCAAGCCGAGCCACGGCGTGCGTCTGCGCTCCCAATACACGCCCCCCCTCCTCCTCCTCCTCCACCAACACCACCAACCACCAACCTCTCCATCTCCGACCGCTGTACTGTGGCAATGGAGCCGTAACCAACCTCACTGTGCTTTAAGTGAACCGAGCGCGTGAAATAGCAACGAGGAGACAGCTGAGAGCAAGTCGGCTATGGAGGAGAAGCGCAGGGAGGCTGGAGTCTAGACTGCACGCAAATCAACAAGACACACTTACCGGGATTACTTTTTACTTTTTCTTTTTTTTCTTTTTAACTAAAAAAAACAAAAAACAAAAACCAACATTAGAGCAGGGATTGTTCCTGTTTTTATCTGATTATCTTTAGTCTATCATTGCACAGCGAGGATGCAGGGGAAGGAGACGAGCTTTTGCACGGGATGCTGGAGACTAACGCTGCTGTCGTGCGTCCTGGCTCTGCACTTGATCCCGGTGTCTGTCCACGGTAAGAAACAACCCTCCACTGTGCACTTTAATCGTGCAAAAACGTCCATATATTAGTCCTTTTTTGTGCTGCTGCAGCATGTCCTCTCTGTGGATTCAGGGTACCGAAACACACTCCCACAGGGCTGCAAGAAAGGAGGTCAGTGAGGCTCGGATTGTAGGTTAGGAAGCCCTGCACTTCACACTCAACCAGTATTAAAATCATTTTTAAATGATGGCATTATTCTGAGCTCTGTATTGATCTTTTTTCATTTTACAGTCACTGCAAACTGAAATTACATTGAAATTTGGAGAACATGCCCCTAAAAAATGTGGGTAATACACATTTTTGATCGATACTAGAGCAAATATCACCTCAGTATCATACTGTAGGAACATCATTTTTCAAATTTGAACGTCTTTGGAGACCAAAATGCCACTAAAGGCTCATTATTGAACATTATGTCCCTGTAGGATTATCATAAAGATGCCATAGGAGACATACATTGCATACAATCAAAATTAGGTCACTATAAAGACAAGTAGTAGACAATCTCCTATACTAGAAGAGGTAATGAGGTCAATTTTAACCCACAGTGAGACGACGTATACACACACACACACACACACACACACACACACACACACACACACACACACACACACACACACACACAAGGTAGAAATATAGGGCACAATCGTGTAAAAGCTCTTGGTAATATCTCACATTGCAAGGGTTAACGTCAAATATTATTTCATTTTCATCATTTAAATATGAAATATACAATAAGGTCACTGTCAGCTTAATGTTTGCAGACACTGATGGTCTTTATGTAGCGTGGAGGGGTTAAAGAAAAAACCCCATTTAACTCACTCCAGGCATTGAATGAATACAGATAGGACACCACAGTGGCATTTTAGGAGGCAATCACAAATCAAAGACAACAAAATCAGGTCACTAAAACAACACTTGGAAGTATTGCAGGCGCACTGTAAGCCACTGCAGGGATATTATTGGAGAAATTACAGAGATTTGTGACAGTGACAGCAGCCAGCCGATGCAGTAACCCGGATCCCTGGAGGCGCACTGGCACTACAGCCACACAAAGGCGAGGATTAGGGCCGAGGGACCTGATGAATAATTCATGAAGGGATCTGGACGGACATTCTGATACACACTGAGAGGGAGGGAGGAGAAAAAAAACACACACACACAGGAGTAAACATTAAAAAAAAAGACATGGAGGACTGTCTTTCTCTTTCTCTTTGTCTGAGATTCATTGCGCACGGCGGGCTACATTACTGTCAGATTAATAATGCAGGAGCGTGCGCGAGATGAAATCAGTCTGGCGTTATAATCTAATATAATCTGGCTGATTCGTTTCGCTGCACTGGATGAAATTCATGGAGTGTGATTACAAGGTGAAGTCGTGTGTGTGTGTGTGTGTGTTTGTGTGTGTGTGTGTCTGTGTGTGTGTGTGTTTTATTTGGAGCACAAAAATCAGTCTGGAAGCTTTCTAAAAAGGGGGGGGGGAGAAAAAAAACAAAAAACCTTCACAATAGTGGAACATCCAAGAGCAATGTTCCCTGTCAACTGCACATCTGAGCCAAATCTAATGATTTAACACATTGACTAACTGTCCTTTCAGTGATCTGCCTTTAATCCAGTTTTCCCCACAAACTGAATGGATGTCAAGGGTTTTTTTAGTGCAGGTGTATTTTGATGTAATTCTTTGGCTTTTGTCCCCTAGTCATACAGCCAAACTGCTTCATATAGGAATGTAAGATATGAGAGGATGAACAAGGCTTGTCTATGCAGCGCAATGCACATTTATATAAGAGCAGTGTGTGTGGAATAAAGCACGTCTGCTGCACCGGGTGACCTGTTCCTTCACGGCAGAGATTACATGCACATCAGGCTCATAACAGCGATCAAGAGGTTGTGATATGTGGCACAAGAAGCTTTCTGCAAACAGAGAAAGCTACACATGCGCAGTTGCATCTGCCATACACTCTCTGGAGGCTGAAAATATGATTGCTGTTATTACTCTTTGGATTGGTTTCTTAACAAACTAACATGACAATACTTCTCATGATATAAAGAACATGTCACCCAGTGCAACAGTGTGGCTTATTGGTTAGTTTTTAATCATTTTTGGGACAACAGTGGAGGTCTACAGCACAGAGGAATAAGACATATTAAGCTTTGGATGCACACACAAGTAGTCCAGTTCATTGCTGGTGTGGCTCTGCACATTATATGCTATAAAAGGTTTAGTGCAAGATTTTAGAAAATATTACTACTTGTTTGCTTGAATGACAAGATTGAAAATATCTTAATAGGTTGTCATGTCAAAGTCAAGTGGATATTTAACAAAGCGAGGTTGGCATACATGGTGGAGACGCCTTAAAACAACCTTGGCCTAGCCCCCCTCCTCCTCCTCCTCCTACACACACACACACACACACACACATACATCTCTCCGCTTCACCGGTGAAGTGTGGAGGCGGCAGTTTGCCCCACATTTGTGAATGATGCTCAGACGACCAGAGCCGACTGCCCTCAACTGACAACAGCCGACCAGAGTACCGTCAGTCATTTACTGTCGGCTTTTTCCTCCAGTGGCCATTTGCAAATTCTCCTCTTTCTGCATGTTAAATACAGATGATATGCCGCCGTCCCCTCCTCCCCTCCCCTCCCTCCTCCCCTCCCATCCCCCACAAACGGTTAGTGTGGTGGATGTTGGAGTAACGGTGTCCAACGTTCGTTTTCTGCACAATCGTACAGCCTCTCCTTTCATCTTCCTCTTCTTCCTCCTCTCTCTCCTCCTCTCCATCTCTTTTCTCCTCTGGCCTGCTGACACATATCTGCTAGCTGACAGATTATCTTTGATGTGCAGTGGGTTAATCTTCAAGCCAAATCCTCCCTCCATGACTCCACTAAAGCACCACAGTCTTTTTTTATCGCAGCAAGGAAGAAAAAAATACACATTCACACACAAAAATACACACATGAAAACATTTCTACAATCATAAAAAGGTACATCGGCTGTTGGGCGAACAATGGCTTTGCACTCTCCCTCCTTTCTCACCTGCCTCTTTCTCGGTGTCCATGGAAACCAGACACATCCGTTGACACCGGCTGGCAGAACAATGCGTTCGTATCGCCGCTGTAATGTGTTCCCACTTCAAATTTCATTAAGCTCAAAATGTTTGTTGGCTTTTGGCACACATTGAAATCTGGTGAAGTCTGGTGGCTCTCCGCTTGCCTCCTCATCAGTGTGTGTGTGTGTGTGTATGTATGTGTGTATCCAAAGCCACTGGTATTGGGTGTAGTCCATCATTACCAGCTCTAATCTGTAGATGCTATCATTATTTGCACTGGTGTATTCATTATTCCTGCATACCGATTTCATGAGCCGCGTACTGTGATTGATGTTCTGCAGATGTACACATTCTGACTCAAATTTGAGAAGGAAGCTGCAGCGTTTTTTGGTGTAAATTTGTCTTCAAAGTCGCGTGTCACCTCGGCAGATCTTGCACGAGTCTGCCTTGATATTATTCTGGGAACAGTCGTGTTCAAGAGTCAGCGTTGATCGTCACGACTTCTTAAAATCTCTCCTTGAAACGTTCAACCCGGAGTACAGTAAGTGATGCGACTTACAGATACAGCTTCCTTTGTAGGCTTCTTGTGAGGTGTCTGATGTTACTGACGTCCAACAGAGTGAGTGATGGACACCCAAAGCAGCCGGGATGGCGGGTGACGCTTCATCAAATTACTGCAAATGCGCACACACACACACGTCAAAGTACGGAAGCCATAACGGGCCCAGTTAGGAAAGTAATTAACAGTAACGTGCAATCATGTTCGCAGAGTGACAGCAAAAGGAAAAGACTGCAGTGATTACTGAACCATTAGTTTCACTTAGTCATCGGTTCTTCTGTGATGTCACACCTACAGTCCCGATTTTTCTTACTTTTTTGGAGTGTCAGATTGGGACTGTGATTCAGACTCTGCTCTACTCCTGTGGCCACTAAAAGACTGAATCTCTTAATGTAATACAGTGACTTGCACACCTGCACTTTATCTTACCAGGAGCTAGATTTATTTGGCATTACTGTTAATCTTATTTTTCTATGTTGTTAATGTAGGGAATGGTCATAGTCTTGCTATTTTTACCTCCATGTGATGCTGTGTTGAATGTTTTTAGCCATATTTATTATTTATTGAGTTTTACATCCTTGACTGTTCATAATTGCTGCTCATTGGCATTGGTGTATTCTTTTGACCTGTGTGTTAAAATTGTGCAGAAACAGCCCTGTATTCAATGAATTACATCAACCTATAGTATATAGGGTCCAATGCATGTGTTCAGTACCAATGCAGGAAGTGTGTCTTATACAGTATGTAACGTAGAGAAGTCAGACTGATGAATGTGGAAGTCAGAGTGATGAATGAGCGTGAGCACTTGTGACGTTCATGCAGGAGAACAGATTTCACTTCACATTGTAGACTTTTAATTAATATTTGTTTTTTATTAAGTGAACCTTGATGTGAACCTTTACCTGAACCTTAACCACATCGAAGTCACCCAAATATTCACTCAACATAATCCAGGGTTTTGCAGAATTGCAGGAACACACAATTAATTCAGCTGCTTTAATAGAGAAAAAACTAATAATGAAAATAGATGATTTCTATGATATGTTACAAGCTAACTAACATGTTTGATTTACTCATACTGATTTAAAAAGTGAAAGTTAAGGATGGAAAATTACTTTTATTGTATTTATTTATTTTAACTAACCATTACACTACCAGAAAAAAACTCTATGCAACCACAAAAAGTTTGAAACAATATAAAAACAAGTAATACGAACAGATTCCTCATCCATCAATATAAAATAATAACATCTGTGCGTAGTTTATACTTCAAGTCAAGAGACGAGCAAAAAAATACTTAAACGCATTACGTCGTCACATCTGGAACGAGTTTCAATAATGATCGTGACCTAAAACATTATGCCTGATTTCATTACTAGTATTGAAATTAATAAAGCAGGTTGACTTTCATTCATGGTTAATCCTGAATTATTAGAGTAATTAGATTAATTAGGAAAGGTACAGAAAAGTTAATTTAAGTCAAATAGTAAAATATTTTTCTGCACTATGAAACATGAGCACCTTTTGTTTTGTGATTGTTAGTTAAACAAAACAAGAAATTTGTCATTATTTTTTGACACTAAATAGACTAAATTATGGATTAAACCTGAAATTGATTCTATAAAAAAAAGTTATTTGACCCAATGTGTTTTAGATTAATCCGCCAAAAGCTTTAGTTACTACATGAAAGATTGAGGATATTTTCCCCCTGAGGAACAACAGCATTAAATTGGGGATTTCTTTGTGGCTATGATGTGCCTCATCCCAGATAAAAATCTGTTTGTTTGGAAACTAAATGATCCAGTCTATTTTGTAATTCCTCCCACCTGGATCTGCCTGCAGGCCAACATTAGCATAGATAGGTGGCCACAGGCTTGACCCGACCAGCTGCTGGCTTCGCTCTGTGATTCAGTGTGTTTGTATGCACGTGTGCTCTGTAATCTTAGCTTCCTCTGAGGTGCAAATTTCCTCATACATGTAACCACATACTGTAAAGTGAAAATTGTTATGCCCAGCTCGTTTGAGAGCACAACAAAGCAGGGAGGACCACACGGCAAGAGCTCAAATGAAAGTAATTTATTAAAGTTTATTAAACTTTATCTCTTAGTTTAAAGTTTTTTATTAGATGTGGAGAAATACTTTATTTATCTCCAGGGGACGTTCATGTTTCTTGGAGCATCTCCACAGATTCATCAAAAAGTTCCTGCTTCAAACTCAAGATACAAACACTGGTCTCTTGGGTTCAACGTCCTGCACTTTGCATGTTTAAAGAGTAATTCTCAAAAGAAATAAATAGTATGTAAACATTATATTTAGATCCCTAAAATCCAGAATTTGGGCTAATCCAGGTGTTTAAAACCACAATACAAGTGTCATACGTGCAAATAAATAACCAAAATACCCCAATGACCCACAACCAGGATGCTATGGTGCTTTCATCTGACCATGTTAACATTTAAAACTCTCACATATTACATACAGATATTGCAAAATGAATAGAAAGGAATTAAACAATCAACAGAAGATGTATATATTAATAATAATAAGTCGTTTTTCAAGTAAAAATGATCAACATTTTTAGGTTCTAGCTTCTCAAATGTGACACTTTGCTGTTTTTCTTTGTCATATATGAGAGTGAATTGATCAGCGTAAGGTATTCAACTATTAGTCAGACAAAATAAGCAAATTGAAAGCATCACTGTTGCTTCTGAGAAACTGTGAATGCAATTTTGTCACTATTTTGTTGACATTTCTACAACTAAAATGATTAATTGACATAATAACTGATAGATTAATTGATAATTAAAATAATGATTCAGTCACAGCCCTGCAATTATTGTTATCCTTGCATGTTTTAGCATTAAAATCTTTAATATCACTGCAGTAGCACAACCAGAAATGACAAATATCTTGCAAAAAAAGCAGTTGAATCTTCCAACAGGTAAGTGTCTCTTTGTGTTGGAGTTTATCCTCCACGTCATCGTCCTCGTCAGCATGAGGGCGTATTTTTTGCTGCGGCTCTGACTCTCAGGTGTGGCAGTTGTTTGGGGCGTCATTGCTGCTGTCCTTGGCCGTGGTCTGTCCAAAAGTTTCGGAGAAGGTCATCCCGAACATCCTGACAGTGACGGGCTGCTTCTGTTCCCGCTGGTCAACGATGAAGCTGTTAGGATATGTGAGCTTTTTTAGCAGTGCTGAGTTGGCGTTGTTCTCTAACTCTGGGTGCCCTTCAACAGTAATTTACATGTTTGTGTGTGTGTGTTCATGTACTGTAGGCGGCCTGTGTGTGTGTGTGTGTGTGTGTGTGTGTGTGTGTGTGTGTGTGTGTGTGTGTGTGTGTGTGTGTGTGTGAGAGAGCGAGAGAGAGAAAGGGCGAAAAAATGGAAAATGGAATAAGAAATCATCTTTTTGCTTGTGCGTAGGCTGACACCTGTCTCTTTCTGTATGTTACAGTACATTTGCTTTTAGCTGCCTTAAAATGTGTGTGCGTGCATGTGTGTGTGCATGTGTGTGTGTGTGTCACAGTGTGCTACGTAGGTGCTAGACCGTGTGTCCTTGGTGAGGCGAGTCATTGAGTTCATGCTCGTGCACAGCAGCCTCCTCTCTCGTCTAGCAGTGAACGCTCCTCTTTTCCCTCGTCTGCCGTCCTCTGCTGCAGACTGTCATATTAGCATTCAGCCGACCCGTCACACGGCTGTGCGAACACACACACGCGCGGCGCGTTCACAAACACGTACGCCTGTCACGCTAACAAACCAGGTGCAGCACAAAGACAGATAACTAGAGAAGAGGATTTATTTGGTTGGTTTAATGTCACAGTTCATGTTTAAACTTATGTAATAAAGAAGAATTATCCCTCCAAGGAAATTATTTTTTATGTATGCCATCAATACAGCAATCACAGCTGAAAGATGATTCAATTAATCACTTTTTTTGACTTGACTGAAACTCATGACATCATTTTGTAGTCACTTATTTGTCCAAGAAACAAAAAAGGCCCGTCTTAACATTCGTGTCGTCCTCCCGGGTCAAATTGACCCCGTCTTTTTTTAACTGTTTCTTCTTTCCTCCCTTCCTTCCTTCCTTCCGTCTGTCCTTCCTCCCTCCCTCCTTCTCTCTTTCTTTCCTTCCTCTCTCTTTCCTCCCTTCCTTCTGTCCTTCCTTCCACCCTCCCTCCTTCTTTCCTTCTCTCCCTCCTTCTCCCTTTCTTTCCTCCCCCCTACCTTCTTTCCTCTGTCCTTTTTTCCTTCCTTCCTCTTTTCCTTTTTCCCTCCCTCCCTCTTTCCTTCTTTCCTTATTTCCTCCATCCTTCCTTCCTTCCTTTCCTGCCTCCCTTCCTTCTCTCCTTTCAAACAGGAAAGAAGGAAGGAAAAGCAAAATTTCAAAAGATTTGCTGGTTCAAGCTTCACAAATGTGAACACTTGCTGTTTTTCTATGATAATATATTAAATACTGGCTGTTGGTGGACAAAACAGGTCATTTAATATCATAAACTTGGGCTTCAGGAAATACTGATAGGCACTGTTATCTGGCACTTTATAATAAAATAATTGGAATATGTGCAAGTGTTGATAAAACTCGTAATGTGCAAATAACAGAGAGGTTTGTGTTGGTTTATGGTGGTTAGGACTGTAACCGCTGGAACATTCGACAACACGCTCAAACACAAAACATGTTAAAAACGATTAAGGCAGCCGGTGGTGAGGATTGAATGAACAGAAACCGCAGTTCAGCTCCTGTTTCCTACCAAGAGTCAATTTTGGTTTCTTTTAAACAGGATCATTCCGTAACCCTTAGCCACATAGTTATTTTAATCTCCTTTTCCTTTTGACCGTGTCCTTTTTGTGCCTGAGGGGCATCAGCGTGCTCCAGCTGAAGTGAACAGGACCGTAGCTTTCTCAAATAGATTATCTGACATTCAGGACTTTCAGGAGAAATTGGAAGAAAGTGTGCAGCGTTTTCCTCCAAAGTTAAACGTTTATCACATTGACAGGTTTTCTCTGCCTTGAGTGCATCGGTGCAGAAGAGCTATAAACCAGCCTTTAACCTAAAAAAGCCTTAGCTATAGCGTATAGTGTCAGGGTCAGGAAACTGTTGTTTTAAACAGTGATTTGTCTTGACATTGGTGGTGTTAGATATTAGAGAGGTGATATGTGATATTCTGGAGCGACATTAGAAATTGTGTATCTTGTTGATTCATTTGAATGAGTTGTTGTATGCAAGGTTTTTTACAAATCCCACCAATTTTTGCTGGAAAATACCCAGATTCTTTCTTTAAGGAGCAGAATCTTGCAAACTGATTTTCACCCTGATTTCATGTCTCCAAACATAAAGTAGTTTTTTACTTTTATGAGGATTTTTATTCAGACTAAACATTTAAAAAATCGGGGTGTAAGAGGGGAGATGTGAAGGTTTTGTCTGTGTAAGAGTGGAAAACACACATGCACACACACAAGCACATACACACACACACACACACACACACTCACACAGGCTTACACACTTGAATCTTAATTGACTGACCGTTCGAAATCAGGCCACAAGGGAAGCTGTTTAAGTGGAGATGCATGGATGCACACATACAGTATGCATGCACTCAGATCTACACACACAAACACACACACACACACACACACACACACATACACACACACACGCACATACATCTGTCAATTATCATTTGGTTTAACTGCTTTAAAAGCAGAGGTAACGCTTATGTGTGTAGAAGTGGAAATCTTCTATGCATGGCTTCATACACGTGCATGCATGCACACATGTCCACACACTCTCTCTCTCACACACACACACACACACACACACACACACACACACACACACACACACAGTATCATATTCTTCATCTTCATAAAACCCTGGTTCTCCAAAGATAAACACATTATTATTAGCTGTGAGCCTCTGTGTGTTTGTTTAACGTGCAGATTCAGATCTTGTTGGGTGTGCGGCGCCGCATCAACTCTAGCGAGGCCGAGACCGTTTCCATGGCAACACATCCTTCTTCCTCCTCCATCCTCCTCCGCCACCTGTGGAGTCAGAAATGAAAGGATTTATGCGATGGAAGGAGATAGAAGGAGAAACAGTGAGACAGAGGGGGTGTGGAGAAAGAGAAAAAAAAAAGGATTTCAGAAAATGAAAAGATTCGTTTGAGGAGGATAAGTAAATGAGGAGGAGGAAGGGAAGGGAAAGAAAGAGAGGACAAAATGAGATGAGACAGAGAAGATGAAGTGGTGATGAGGAGATGGCGAGAGAAAGAGAGAAAAAAAAAGTGAAAGAAGGAGAGAGCGAAGAAAAGAGAGAGATGGTGGAAAAATCGATGCCCAGGTTTTCAATTAGAGCCGATTGCAGACATGTGCATTTCCTCTTTATATCGATATTAATGAGCAGCATTGGGTAAAGATAAAAAAGCCTCATGTCTTATTCATTAGAGTGAGCGAGTGAGTGAGTGTGGGAATGAGAGAAGAGGAGAGGAATGTGTGTGTGTGTGTGTGTGTGTGTGTGTGTGTGTGTGTGTGTGTGTGTGTGTGTGTGTGTGTGTGTGTGGTATTTGAAGCTGAAATCAATGAGAATGAGTTAAAGAGGCTCTCAGTCACTCTTCACTCACACTTCATCTCCATCCCATAGCGGTATGTGGTCCGCTCTGTACGAACATTTTCATGACATTAATAAGATGATATAATAATGCTCTCACACCTCTCCAAAAATGCAGAAAAACCTGAACCACAGCTGACCACAGTTACCTCATTTTGTAGTCGCAAATTTCAACCAAATTTCCCAAAAATCTGCAAAAGAAATGGGGGAAAAATCGGATTAAAGAAACTTCAAGTGTGTTTCCACTCACTGCTGTTATCCAAATTTTTAGGAGTTACGATGTTGAGATAAACAGCTGGCCATTAATCCATAAAAGATGATGTAATTTAAAGAGTGCCAGTCAAACCTAAATGTCATGATTTATTTGCAAAGTCTGTTTCCATTGTCGCTTTTTTGGCTTTTGTCGATACAGCCAACATATTTGGGATATTTGGAAGATCATTTCCAGTGTTTGCTGTTTCCACTCAGGTTGATGTCACACTGTTAAACTATCACATCACTCAAGGAAGGAAGGGAGGAAGGAAGGGAGGAAGAAGGAAGGAAAGGAGGAAGAAGGAAGGAAAGGAGGAGGGAGGGAGGAAGGAAGGAAGGGAGGAAAGGAGAGAAGGAAGGGAGGCAGGAAAGGAAGGAAGGAATGATGGAGGAAATAAGGAAGGTAGGAGGGCGAGGAAGCACAACGCTTTATAACCAATACATGATTTAACCCTCCTGTTGTCCTCGAGTCAAGGAAGGAAGGGAGGAAGGAAGGGAGGAAAGGAGAAAGAAGGAAAGAAAGGCGGAGGAGGGAGGGAGGGAGGAAGGAAGGGAGGAAAGGAAAGAAGGAAGGGAGGAAGGAAGGAAGGATGGAGGACATAAGGAAGGAAGGAAGGTAGGAGGGAGGGAGGAAAGAAGGAAAGAGGGAGGGAGAAAGGAAAAGAGGAAGGAAGGAAAGAAGGACAGAGGAAAGAAGGTAGGGGGAGGAAAGGAAAGAAGGAGGGAGGGTGAAAGGAAGGACAGAAGGAAGGAAGAAAGCGGGGTGCAGGAAGTAAAGAAGGAAGGGAGGAAAGAAAGAGAGAAGGAGGGAGGGAGGAAGGACAGACGGAAGGAAGGAAGGGAGGAAAGAAGGAACAGTCAAAACAGATGGAGTCAATTTGACCCGGGAGGACGACACAAAGATCAAGATCAGACCTTTTTTTGTTTATTAGACAAATAAGTGACTACAAAATGATGTCATGAGTTTCAGTGAAGTCAGTCTTTTAAAAGCTGTGTTTTCTAAATGGTGGAAATTGAAACAAAACATTAGACTTGAACCACTATTTGAATGCTCAGCGTAGAAAACGTGATTTATGTTGCAACACATTAGTCATATTGTAATGGGATATGACATGTTATGTAATTAGAGGCAATAAAACTCATTTATGATTTCTCCGCTGACCTTTCCAAGATTGCACCTCCATATTGTTCCTACAGCAGACTGTAATCTTTCATTTTTTGCTTTTGCCTCCAACGACCCGCCGTCTGAACCTTTTCCCCTTTCCGTCCAGTCTGGGTCAGCAAGCAGGCCGGCGGGCCCTAGCTGTCACAACCAATCAGGTTCATCTTTACAGTCTGTCACAGCCAATCAGAGTGGTCCTGGTCTATAGGTGGTTTAGTAGGCTTCCCCTCTCCAAACTGATCTGGGTTAAACAAAAGCCGAAGCCTGAGGGTCGGCAGCTCGCCAACGCGGGCCAACAGCACTTGGCCTTGAGGCGCCGTCACCCCAAAACAATTGCTGTGACCAACACACACACACACACACACACACACACACACACACACACACACACACACACACACACACACACACACACACACACACACACACACACACACACACACACAGTCCTCTCATTATGACCATCCACACCCTTCACCAGAGGAGCTGGAAGTCACCCCAATTAACAGTGGGTTACACTGGCAGAGAGACAACACACACACACACACACACACACACACACACACACACACACACACACACACACACACACACACACACATCAGATCAGATCATGGTCACTTTTGGGGACATTACACCGATTTAGATTAATTCAATGGAGACTTTTTGTAACCATGACCCCTACTTGCCCTAATCCTTACCTTAACTTAACCTTAACCTTTGACCCGAAAGTCAGCTTTTTCCAAACTGATGTTACAACTTTTGTCCCAGTTAGGCAAGCCGTACCCGGTGAACCTATCCTGAGTCTGAAACCTGTCCCCAAAAGTAGCCTATGACAGACCTCACCCACCCACACACACACACACACACATATAAACAGATTCACAGTCATGCAGTGTGAGGCCTCCTCTTATGTAACACTCTTTGATTATCTCATCTAAAGTGAGAATGAACAGAGACTCTTTTATTCCTTCAGTTTTGTATCATTTAGTCCTTTCTGTTCTGAACCCAGACTGAGTCTAAAAAACCCTGAACTAACTTGTCCTGACTCGACCCGACCTGGACCTCGGCCCTGCCAGCTGATGTCTAGTCTGCCAGTTCTCTGCTTCTAATTGGGGGAAAAAGACACTGGTCATTGTTGGTTTAGCTAGGCTTGCGCATTTTAAGTCCTAATTGCTGCAAAGAAATCTCCATCTTGGTCTTTTATCGAGTCCTAGATTTGCTATTTTATTTAAAAGGAGTTTCCAAACCTGCATTGTTTAGTCCAATTGAATCAGACTCTGGTTGGTTATCTCCACAGCAATCCTACTCAAGTGTGCAGAGACCAAACAAATGTGGTTTGTTTTTGGTGGGAACATGATTTAGCCTCAATCTGATCTGACTGTTGAGAATACTCTGAAAGGTTGAGCTAAATAGCAAATGGCAAACCAAACTATAAGGTTGGAAAATACCCTGAAATAGTCAAAGAAGTCAATGTGGGTGAGATTAGTTGAGCATGAATAAAATACTAGATGTAAATACAGTATATAAAATGTTGCTTAACCTTCGTGTCGTCCTCCCGGGTCAATTTGACCCCGTCTGTTTTGACTGTTCCTTCTTTCCTCCCTTCTTTCCTTCCGTCTGTCCTTATTCCCTTCCTCCTTCTCTCTTTCTTTCCTTCCTCTCTCTTTCCTCCCTTCCTTCTTTCCTTCCTCCATTCCCCTTTCTTCCATCTTTCTGTCCTTCCTTCCTTCCTCCCTCCCTCCCTCCCTCCTTCTTTCCTTCCTTCCTTTTCTTCCTCTCTTCCTTCTTTCCTCCCTCCCTCCTTCTCTCTTTCTTTCCTCCCCCTAGCTTCATTCCTTCCTTCCTTCCTCCCTCCCTCCCTCCTTCTCTCTTTCTTTCCTCCCCCTAGCTTCATTCCTTCCTCCCTCCCTCCCTCCCTCCCTCCTTCTCTCTTTTTTTCCTCCCTCATTTCTTCCTTCCTTCCTTCCTCCCTCCTTTCCTTCCTTCTTCCTCTCTCCCTTCCTTCCTTGCTCCCTCTTTACCTTCCTTATTCCTCCCTTCCTTCCTCCCTCACTCCTTCTTCCTCCCTCCCTTCCTTGCTCCCTCTTTTCCTTCCTTCTTCCTCCCTCCCCTCCTTCCTTGCTCCCTCTTTTCCTTCCTTCTTCCTCCCTTCCTTCCTTCCTCCCTCTTTTCCTTCCTTCCTCCCTCCCTTCCTTCCTTCCTTCCTCCCTTTCTTCCTTGACTCGAGGACAACAGGAGGGTTAAAACAAAGTAAAGTGTAGTTTTTTTAATCCAAAGCTGCTCTAGTAGCCTCTCTCACCACCATTCAGTGATATCATCCACTCATGTTTCACCCTCTCACGGGGCTTTTGCTGTGTTTTAACCACCTGGTACAAAAATAACAAAGGATCTGAATTAGATCAAGCTTTTTTTAGTCCATTCGCTAGTTGATCCACTGCCAGTAAAAACAAACAACTAAATCCAAATCCAGTTTCAGGTGAGCCTACAGTCCTCTCTGCAAACCTCAATCTTAGGATAAAGCTGTTCACTTTTCAAAATGTGGAAACCAATCATGCTTTCAACAGAATCCTTAAATTCAGACTTACTTCTTTTATTGATGTCATGCGGTATGAGCTGCAACCATAGACTGTATATAAAATGGACGTAACATCTGTGACGTCACCCATTGGTTTGCGGACTGCTGCTTGGAAGCGAATAATTTCGGATCTGGGCAGCGCCATCTTGAAAATTTCAGGTGCATGCCGGGAAAAATAAAAACAGGGATTCTACTTATATGGGCATCAGGAGGAGCAAGAGGCGCCCTCCTGAACCTGTGAACCAATCAACCTGTCAATCACGACGTAGCCACGCTCTAATGCATACCTTGCTTTATCGTCAAATATAAAATCAGGGAGGCCAAAATGTCCCAAATGAACATCATACTGCATTGAAGAAGGCTTTAAACTAGCGATTGAGACCATAAACACATTTTGAAAACGTTTACTGAGGTTAGAAATCAAGTGAGAAGTTGGTGAATTCTCCATTGACTTGTATAGAGACGGAAGTCCTTTTGACACCAAAACGGTCGCCCCCTGGTGGTCTTTTGATAGAATGCAGTTTTAAGTTACTTCTGCGTTGGCATCATTTCAGAGGACCAGAACTCCCCGCCTGGCTGCAACTGATATTTGTTTTCATTATCTATTAATCTTCTGATTGTTTTCTCATTGAATGAAGTAATAATTTGGTCAATAATCTGTCAGAATATAGTGAAAAGTGCCTGTTTGATAAATTCAGATTGCTTGTTTTATTCAAGCAGCTGTCTAAATATTAAAATATTCAAGAAAAACATCAAACCTTCTCATTTTAGAAGCTGGAACCAGCCTTCAAAACAATCAATCAATTGTCCGTCAATCAACTAAATTAATGAATCTTCTAGCTCTATGTGACACTTGACTTTATGGTGCCAGTTATTCGTCAGTAAATCTGTTGATCTCGGTTTCCAAATTGGCATTTATGTAAAAGTGACTCAAACAAGTCAGTCCTGGATCTCTGCTGTTGAAACCGAGCACGGCAGGAAATTCCTTCATCCAGAGACTCGCTAACTTCCAGGCATTTATTGACACACACACACACACACACACACACACACACACACACACACACACACACACACACACACACACACACACACACACACACACAGCTGGTTTTTCACATCTCACATGTGTACAATATACGACACATCACTCATAAAGCCCACAAATTGTACTCGTTTTTTTTTAAAGGAGGGAATAGTGAAAATGTTACGGCCCTTTTCCTGTTTTTTCTCCTGATGCTTTTATCTTTTTATCTTTTTTCCAACATTTTGGTGTCAGTCATAACCAGCAGTAAATCTTCCTTTCAAAACAGGCCTTCAGGGAATAATGTGATTATTAAGGTTCATATAAACCATGGGACCTTGAATTTATTTGAAACCGTACTGTATAATTTCAAAAACACAAGGCCATCAATGAGATAGAAAGCACGAGTCTTCTTTGTTAATTACTTTAACTGATCTGAAGTAAACAGATAGATTTTCCGATGAATAGCTCCATTTCATGTTTACTGAAACTGAGCTCTGTGATCCCTAAAATCCTGACTCATAGGTCTCTTATGAGGACATTAATTGTTCTCATGTGCAGAATTAAAAAAATCCTTGGAAGGTTTAGTAATCATGTTATGCAAGTGATTCATCTCATGTTCAGTTAATCAAACCAAGATAGATTATTTCATTTTAGAAGTCAAACGAATGCAACTCACTTTGATGCAGTTTTGTGCATTTATACTATATTTGGAATGACTTATGTCACATTTAGCTCAGATTTTGTGTACTTGTATGATTTTGCTTGTCACAGAGCTGCTACGCTGCCCCTAAATCAGCAGTTCGTCAAAAGGTTCCCCCTCGTTAATCCAATTAGGCTAACGAGGTGCTGAAAGGGAGACAACTCCATTTAATTGGCGCTCAGTCCGGAGACGCACAGTGAGGATCTCTGGCAGACTGACACCACTGTGTGAGTTCATGTGTGTGTGAGTGTGTACCTGCCCATGTACAGTATGGGCCTGATTCACTAAAGGTTTGCGTGTGTAGAAACGTGTGCAAACTTGACATCACCTGCAAAAAATGTGCAAGCTGATCTACTAACGCAGCGCACTGAGGTTTGCGTCTTTCAACTGTGCAAGATAGTACGCGCTGTTTATTTAGTACGTTTGCCATAATGAATGTAATGTTAGTAGTTTACCAATATTAGTAGTTTACCATAATGAATGTAATATTAGTAGTTTACCATAATGAATGTAATATTAGTAGTTTACCAATATTAGTAGTTTACCATAATGAATGTAATATTTGTAGTTTACCATAATGAATGTAATGTTAGTAGTTTACCGTAATGAATGTAATATTAGTAGTTTACCATAATGAATGTAATATTAGTAGTTTACCATAATGAATGAAATATTAGTAGTTTACCATAATGAATGTAATATTAGTAGTTTACCATAATGAATGTAATATTAGTAGTTTACCATAATGAATGTAATGTTAGTAGTTTACCGTAATGAATGTAATATTAGTAGTTTACCATAATGAATGTAATATGGGGCGTTTCAACCCCAGTGTGTAAAATACAGGGAGGAGAAAATGCAAATATGTTATTTAGCACGCGCATTGTGATTTACCAAACCTGAAGGTAATGTTGCTGACGCTCACTGCGTCTATAAATAATAAGTTTGAAGGACAGGTATTACCCGGCTGTTACTATGGAGACAAGGAGTCGGAGGCACAATGACAGAAGAGTTTTTCCACCTGTGTTAATAATTTTGGAGTGGAATATTTTAGGTTTTACTAATATTGACTTTGTAACTAATATTCTCCCATATGTGGGTTTTTCTGGTAATATTAGTTTTTGTTATAACTCAATATATTTGTTAACCTCTTCCACTAGACTAGAACCTGATCACATTTCATTTTGTGCTTGCAGCTTTCTGCTTTATTTGCTGCTGATGTGTGACTTTGGAAATGTCGGGTCACTAGAGCAAGATACAAACTAGATACAGATTAATGGGATACAGTTAATGTGTTTTGCATCTAGAGCATCATATAATATTCCAAATGATGATTACTTTAACTAATATGTGCTAAACGTGATGTTTTAGGTTTCAGTTTAGGAAAGTCACAGGCACCACAGCTTAGCATTGAAACCAGGTTGGAAGATTATTAATGTATTCATCTGTTTATTTAACAGTGAGAATAAAGATAACAATGTACAGTATGTAGGGCATCAGGCTGAAGCCAGTTTGCTGTTCCCTGTTTCTGTTTATGCATTTAAATCTGTGTTAAAACAGCCAAATTAATGAGTTGTTAAAACCGAATCAGAACAGAACAGAACAGATTAAACAGACTTTGCACATCTGTATACTTTGTCCATGTGTGTATGCATTTTAAATGATTGTGTATAAGTCATGCTCAGTCTGACAGAAGTGTGAGTCCAGGAGCCGGGGAGAGCAATTTGGAACCAGTTCTCAATGGGAGCTGGTTCCGTATTGTCCGATCTATTAGATCTATCGTAGCCTCTTAGCTTCTTGGTTCCTTTTATCGATGTCAGCATGTTTTCCTGACATTTATGCATTGCAAAACATTGACATCAAGCTCATGCGTCTACAACCTGCAACAAGACATAAATATAGCAAATAAAGCATCCAGAATAACCAAGAAAAAACGCGCTGCTGACCCGGTACTATGACCTGGTCAGGCTGCAGGGAGAGCTGCTGTTTAATCGGTCTACTGCTCGAGCTAATGGAGCTAAATAACAGATAGTGGATTATCAGCTGTTTCCAACTGGGGCTAATGGGTTAGCTGGCAGGCCACTGGCTCACCCAAGGCAGTGAAGTACAGTAATACTGAGGGAACTTCACTACTCTGTTTCTACACTGTGTTCAGACTCAGAGATAATAATAAAACAGCTACATTGACAGCTACGTTTTTAAGCAGAATAAAATCTTATAGACTCCCATCTCGAAGTTGAGGCAGTCAGAGCTGTCAATCAAGAGCCTTATGACAGACTTCAAAGCTACTTAAAGTCTTCAAATCTTATTAACGGAGCTTTAATGTTCAAAATGACCATAAGCACGCTTATTAGGGGCTCTAACTTATTGATTGACTTTAGTATATCTGGAGTTGGCCATCGGTGGGATTGCACTTTAAGGTTCTTCCTCCGGTCTTCAGCCTCAAGCCTTGGTAATTGCTGCTTGATTGGTACATGCTAGCACACTCAAAGCAGCTCAAGAGTTTTTATAAGCTTTGCCTCTTGGACCAGGAGCATCATATTTTAGATTTGAGGCCGCTGATAAAAGACAGTAGGCTACAGAGTTGATTGAAAACGTCTGTAAAGTGTTTTCTCCTTGACGACAGACAGACGGGCAGAGTGGGAGTAAAAGTCCAAGAGTCTTTGACACACCATGAAAGCATCTCACATCCTCTCTCTCTCTCTCTGTCTCTTTTTGTCACCATCTCTCTCCATCCTTCACTTTGCCGCCTCGTCCTCCTCCCTCGCTTTTAGTCTTTCTGGCTTTTTTTTCTCTTTGTTCTCTCTGTCATGTTGTGTCACTTCTTCATGTCCCTCGTTACCGTGTCTCCTCATCATCTCGTCGCTCTGTCTGTTTAGCAGCAGTCATTACTGTCTGTTTTCCAGACTGCACTGTGTGTATTCATCAGGCTCTCCTTGCAGCAGGAGGAGGAGGAGGAGGAGGAGGAGGAGTTGGTCTTGTTGAAGGCTGACTACTCTTCTGGACAAACTGTCACTTAATGAGTGTATTGCTGTCAGGTGTGTGTGTCTGTGTGTGTGTGTGTGTGGTAAAGCAGTAGAATTGAGTAGGTGAGTTTGACTGTTTCTATGTGCGCATAAAAGAGGTATGCTCTTTTTTATTCCCGCTGAGCTTCAAGCATTTAGTGTGTAAAATGCTTTTGTGCAGTCATAGTAAAGCCTGTTTCTTTATATATATATATATATATATATATATATATATATATATATATATATATATATATATGTGTGTGTGTGTGTGTGTGTGTGTTAGGGTGGTTTTGGCATATTATCCTAGTCAATTCAGTTGATGTGTTAAACAGCAGTGGATTGTGGGACTGCTGGAGGGATTAGCCCTAAAACGACCCCGGCTTGAAAGAAGCAGCTCGTTGCTTCTGTTGCTGCGGCGCCGGAAAACAAAACCTTCAACAAAGTGAATCCTTCCACCTGTCAGACGCCTCCTGGGTTATGATGACAGGAGGGTTTAGATGACATCTCAACAAGCATGCATACGTATGTGCTTTATGCTTTATGTCTAATGATTGGTTTTATTGAGGAAAAGTCATGCTGTCACATTTACACAATTCAACAGCAGCTGGTAGTGAGATTCAGCAGGAGACATATATCATATAAAGCGTCATATATCAAAATTAAAACCAGAACTCATTTCGTTAAAAGCTGATGAAATATCTATGTCGATATGGTCTCTTTGTGTTATTTTTATTTCTATCTTTGATTCAGAAATGTGAGTTTTGCGCAGTGCTTCTTGCTGGATCTTGAGTTTCTTGGCTCATATTTTACTGGCAAATATCAGGTTTTGATGTAATTTCCTTAAAGTCTAAGATCTTCCTTTGGAGTTTTTTTTTAAAGATGCCTTATATCTTTTCAATAATCGTACTGGGAGAAATCCATCAAATAGCAAGTAGAGAACCCCAGTTTGTGTTTTGAGTTACTGAAATGGAAAAATATCTGAATCTGTTGCTTTTTACAAACTATTGTTATCATCCCTTCGTGCCCAAGCCTGTAGAAAGAAATGTAACTCCACCCAAGCTAGAAAACCTTGTTAATGAACATTTATACCAAGTCACAAAATCTTCATACTTGCAGCAACTAAAGCACAACTAATCATTTTTTACAGTGATGTTTAGGCTCTCACATCACTCGGTTTAGGTAATGGAGAGTTTAATACTGATGAAGTCAAAAGTGACCTGTAGGACAAGTTCATTTACTTTCAACCAATCTTCTCCTGAATTGTTACTTTTCGAAGTTTCATTTTGTGGCCTGCACCTGAACACACACACACACACACACACACACACACACACACACACACACACACACACACACACACACACACACACACACACACACACACACACACACACACACACACACACACACACACACACACAGACAGGACTCAGGATGTAAACTATGATTTCCACCATCCACACCGACCTCTTCCCTACGACCTGCATGAACAACCCTCTCCTGCTTAATTGCAACAGCAAATATGTTCTGAAGGGAAAATAATGCTGTTGAACTATGTTTCCATCAACATGATTAGAAAATGCAAGTCTCAAAAATGTTAATATTGCATTCATTCATTTTTTCCACCAATATATTTAATCTTGCAGTAAAGTAACAGCTCATGCAGACAAGTCTACAGCATTATTCTATATATACTATCTTCAAGCACAAGACACGACTGGGTTTTAGATCAACTTTATTCCAGATTCAGGTCCATATAAAATACATACAAAAACACACACAATACAATAAAATACATACAACAAGTAGGTTTAAAACACATACAGGCATCTTATTCCAGTGCTTCCAGAAGTATGACGAATATTTTGTGTCACTGTGTGCAGGCACAGCTAAGTCGACACATAAAACTGTAAATAAACTTTCTAAGAACAGCATGAAAAGTGGGCACATTACTGCTTACAAACATATTGCACTTGCACTTGCCCATCTTGGATGTCTAAGTAAAATCCTGAATGCATCATTATATGCCACCTGGAGTTTTTTTCATTTTTGCAACACTGTACCTGCACCACAGGTGTGCAGTATACAAGGCAAGGCAAGGCAGTTTTATTTATATAGCGCATTTCATACACAGTGGCAACTCAATGTGCTTTACATAAAACAAACCCAAATAAAACCCAATAATAGTAAACACATACATACCCCCCCCCCCCCCAACACACACACACACTAATAATAAAAACTAAGTACAGAAACATAGAAAGAGAGAGAAATAAAATACTAGAATAAAGCATTGAATATAAGGTTGCAGCATGAAATAATGATTGAAGTACAATATGACCTAAACAAAGCTATCTTGACATCATCAGTACACTTATTGAATTTTCGTGCAAGTATGTTGACGCTGGATGTCATCATCATCATCATCACATAAATCATCTCTGATTATGTTAATTTAACCGAAACCACAATCTTTCATTAACCTTAACCAAAGTGCTTAATGTTGCCTGATGATAAAAAACACACACAGGACTCAGGATGTGAACCTCTGTCTTTTAACGTTTTGTACCCCTGCTGCCCAACTTCCATCCAAGTACACTCTATAAATCCTCATTGCCTGTGAACATAATGCAGGCAGTGATTTTATTGCTAAACAGTTTAGTAGTATATGTAATTTCTAGCAGGGTTGGCATGATGTAACAAACTGGAGCACTCTCCATCAGGCATTATCAAGGCTTTAAGTAAGATATCAACATAACACGGAGGAGTCAGAACTTGACCAAAGAACTTCTAGAGGACTGTTTGACTCACTGGAAAATCTGTGAAGATGTGTAAAAGATTCTCTCTCCAGTTTTATTGTCTCTCTTCAGATGATTGCGGCGTAGCTTAAGGGATCTCTTGAGCTCTTGTGCTGATTAATTCCCACTTTGCATCATGATGCCGTAAGATCTGACTGCTGTTTTCCAGTAATAACCAATGACTCACTGCTCAGTTTCCATGTAAGGGAGTAGTTGGAAAAAAAAAAAATATTGTCTTGTTGAAATCTCAAGATTACAACAATGTAAAAGTACAGTTGAATTAGATTTTCCCTCGTTAGTTCAGTTTTGAATTGTTGCTTCCATGTTTATTAAACCCTAACGTTGACTTGATGTGACTTCAGTGATCAGGCATGTGATCTGTGGACTGACTGAGAAAGACTTCTTGTGAAATATAGGAAAATCAAGTACATGAGTCAGATTGTGGACAGCACACTATGTTAGTTTCCTCCTTGTTTTTCTGCAGTTTTGAAGATATTAGATTGTATGTCATCATTGTCTAAGGGTGTGTACGTTTTTTTTTTTTTTTTTTGGATGTTTGTCCCAAAATCAGACATCACGTCATCTATCTTAGGTGGAGATCACAATAAATAAACTATTTTTCTTGTAAATGGATCCTCCCATTGGAGTGTTGAGGAGATATTTAGAGATGAACAGATTAAAATTGGAGAGGGTCTCGATCTGAGCTTAACTTCAGTTAGAAAAAGATCCTCCCAGATATCCACACATATGCTCATTTGGTGGAGGCTGTTAACCACCAAAGCTCCTTACCAGGACCAGGAGTGCATGCATTTATTCACTGCGGGTGTGCACGGTGGGAAGAGAAGCCCCAACCTCTGTGACATGAATGAAAAGGGTCTGAGAGCCTTTTTAAGAGTGCACATGATGGTGATGGTTATGGCACTAGTTGTATATGAAAGGATAAAGCTGGTTCTATATTTATTTTCCATTATTAAAGATCATTAGATAATTTTCTTCTGCAGATAAATGTGTCATGAAGAAGAACCTTTTCACCCTAACTTTCTATTGTTATCTAAGTCTATGTCACTTTAAAGTAATGACTGGAACATCGGCCTCCATAAAAGACCATAAAAAAGAATTTGTGTGCTAAAAATATACATTTAATTAGTTAGGAAAGAAGCAGCACCCTATTGCCCAATTTGAACCCTCAGCTGAATGAGTCAAGTTCAGGTATTCACTGTGCAGGGCGTCTAAATTCATTCTGGGAAATGTAGAGCTAGAGTTTCTATATCAAAGTCAAAGTCATTTTTAATGTCAATTCAGCAATATGTACACGACATACTGAGGATCGAAATTACGATACTCTCAAACCCCAATGGTGCAAAATACATCAAATAAATAGATATGTTTAAAAATATCTAAAAATATACATAGTACATGTTAAAAAAAGGACAGACACGAGACTGGTAGACTGATATTGGTGCAAAGTGCATAGTGCAAAAATTACAGATTTCACAGAAATCACAGCGAATGATTGCTACCCAATGCTGGGTAGTCTTTTATTTGCCTTTTGCATTGTTTTAACTCACACTGCACATTTTAATCAGCCTTTCTGCAGGTCCTGCATGACCAGAATTAATCAAATGAATCAAACAAGATGACCGCATCCTCAAAAAAGCGATAAGGACAGTGTTACTTTCTACAATTGTACTAGTAAATCAGAAAGAAGAATAAATAAATAAAATGTGAAGCAACAGATGGCTGGAAGATAGTATGATCTGTCTGTTCTGCAGCAAAGTTTAGTTTTATATCCCAGCAGTTCCCAAGTTTACAGTTTTAGCCACAACACGCACTGGTCCAATACTCCACTAATATGAAAACAAGCTCACTACTGTTTAAAACACATCTTTTGACAGCAGCCATGTTGGGAAATTGGGATTGTGGAGCTGCTCAAACTGCAGACAGCTGACCAAAAGTTTCTGATTGATTGTGTGGTTTATTCCTGTCAGCCAGGCTCTTCAGACTAACAAAAGCAGTTTAAACAGAAGTGTCTGCTTTATATGAAGCCATCAACAGTGCAGTCACGGAGTTGTCTCAGACTGAAATACACCTGCTGTGTTAATCACTGTGAAGTAAACAAGTCATCCAATGCATCAGTATTGTGTTTGGTGTCATTTTCATCGCTAAAAATGCTGTTATTGGCTATTATTGATACTAATATTTGTTGGTTGAAGATATTAAACAATACTATTATTAATATTGTTCAATTTTGATAATGAATTATGGTGTTGATCAGTGTTATTATATAGATTATTATTGGTAGGATGAGATTGGTGATGATGATGGTATGGTGGTTACTATTAAGCTTAAAATAATGAGTCTGATTATCTCTAATAATACAATGATGTTGATTTTTGTGTTATTTATCTATCTACTATCAGCTCTGTATAACTGGACCATCTCATACCAGGCCCATGTGGCCGGTGGGTGGGGGTGGGGGGGCTCTAATCCCCATTTAACCCCACTTTAAATACAAAGTTAGTCCTCAGGCCGAAATGAACGGACCCCTCCTGTTGGGGATGGGGGGCGGTTCTAGAGGGTATCTGACCTTTACGAGAGGCCAGCAACCTCCTACAGGTCTGGGAGCGACCTAAAACAGGAGAGAGCAAGGAAAGGGAGTATAATAATAACTTAGACATGAATAAAAATGAGAAAAATAAATACAATTCTGCCCTGGTCCAGCTGTCCTGACCTATCCTGGCTTCACCCCAACCAAAGATCCCTCGGATGGTTAAATACAGAGAGATGGTTAGAAATGCTGTGCAGTGACAATATAACACCATATCCATTAGGTTTGGGGTTAATCACAGTCAAAGGACGGACTTTGGCTCGGTGAGGCTGTATTAAAAAGTGCAAAGTTGTAATTACAATCCGAGTTTGCACATCGTAATTACAATTTAGAAGTTGGCATTGACGCCTTTTACCAGCTAATAATTACCATAACTCCGATATGGCGTAAATGGCACTGCAACAACCTTTTTAGGTGCGTTGATTTCATCCACTCTTGGCACCATTTTTGATGCTATTTTTCTGGCTCTGTCAAAGGAAGACGATGAAATTATACCTCATGTCACCTACAAAGCTCCGATTCCTTTCCAACCACAAAATCGGACCTATTAGAATCGCTAAAATAAAAGTTTTAAAGGTCTTGAACCAGGTTAGATTTCTGTCAAAACTTGATGAAATTTTAAGGATATTGTTGGATTTAGTCTCTTAAATTAAAGATAATAAAAAAGATAAATCACACCAACCTTATCTGTGAAGAGCATGTTAGTTTAATTTGGTTACAGCAGATAAAAACACCAGTGTTGTCATGGTTTATGTGGTGATTGATTTTAGCTGTCACTCACGATGAAAAGCCTCTATGGTGTCATCTTCACATATTTATTACATTCTTACAACCGTCGAGACGCTGTCTTGTGTACGTCTCCTCAATATCATCCCCCCCACACCACCACCCTTCTCCTTCTGACATGGTACCCCCAAAGTCTCCCAAATCCCTCCTTCTCCATCCCACATAATCCCTAATCCCAGCTCTTTACCATTCAAGTACATTAGTGAATTATTCCTTTAATCCAAAGGGGAGCGGTCGTAAAGCAGCTTTTTCTGCATGACTCAACGAGCCGCTCCTCAGATGAAGTAATCGACCGGAGGATAAGTATACAGCCAATCACGTCTCGTTTTAATTTGTTTCACCCGTCGGGTCAAAGCCAGACTCCGTGAGACCACTTTGCCCACCCGACAACGCCAAAAGACTTTAATTTATGATGTCAGTCTGTGGCTGGAAAATGTCTTTGGAAAGATTGAACTGAACTGGTTTGTGTCAGTAGTGTAAAATACAAACAACAGTAGATGTTGCATCAAACAGCTCAGTGCAATTAGTCTTAGCTAATATTTACATGTTTCCAATTAGGTGAAAAATTACTTTATTATCTTTTTTCCACCCGTGAGATTACTTTAAATGTCTTTACTTCTAACTGACAGCAGATTTAAAAGAAAAATGATGATCCTAACTGGTTTAATTTCAATGCCTTGATTGTTGTATTTTTCATAGTAATGGGTTTTGCTGCCTTTTCTGACGTCACAGTGTTTTCTTCTTCTTCTTCTGGCTGCCACAGTTATGTTTTCTACATGTACTGAACATATTTTCAGTCTTATTTGTTCAGAACACACTGGAAAAAATCATCCATGAATCCTCTAGAATAGTCCATTAAGGATGTAGATGCATTGGCAGGTTGTGACTTAGTAAAGGGCACAAGCATCCACAAAATTCTCTCTGCTTTTAAACACAGTACACTCGTCTTTCTTTGCTCACTCCTGATTCGCTCTGATTTGTAATGTGTGGGTATAGCAGTGAAAGATGGCTCGACCTGGAGAGAGTATCTCCCAGATGAGCACTGCTCTCCAGTAACAGGCTCATTTGAGAGCTTGAAGTTTTTCCAGAACTGATCGATACACACTGTGGTTTGTTTTTAGAGTGAAACCATTTTCACTTCATTAAATTTGCAGCACTTTGTTTTTATCTGCTCTGTTCTGTGGGGACTGTCATGCATCTGTGCTCCGGGTCTCACAATCGATCCGTGAGCTTTAAAATGATAACGCCTTCATGGTTTAAAAATGCATAATCCACATTAATAATTTACCTTATTTCTGTCTCGTAGGTATGAAGCGGATTTTAAAATCAATGTTTGCCTTTAAAACCTTTGGAATAAACTTTTTCTGAGGTTGTATTTGTACTTAGAAACCTTTTTTTCTGTGTGTTTACAGGGGACGTTGTGGGGATCAATGCCACTGGGCCGGACAGCGCGGCCAATGTTACCTCCCTGCTTAACGAGGCGAAAGGGCCTGTCAACAAGGTCGTCGCCCCGGTAACCAGGATGAGCAGCTCAGCCAGTCTCGACACTGTAAACCCTGTGACCGTGAGGGCGGGCCGGGTCCCCCGTGCCGGCGATGAGGAGGAGCAGAGCAGCGGCATGTTCGGTGAAGCGGTGGTTCCTGTCGTGGAGGAAGTGGGTGTCGCAGCCCCGCCTCAGCTCAGCCCTGACTCGGCTGAGACGGAGCACCTGCTGCCTAGCAACCCACGTAAACAGGAAGTCATGGAGGGTGAGGAGGAGGAGGATGAAGAGGAAGAGCGTCTGCCACACACTGACCCACCTTGGATCCATGCCAAAGACACAGCCGTGTTTGACCTGGACCACCTTTTCACCACCACCGCCCCGCCCTCGCCTTCCACCAACCCCTCTAACCCTGACGTCCTCCACGTGGACTTCTTTGACCCCTCCTCTCGCGGACGCAGCCTGGACCTGGCCCCGCCCCCAACTTCATCACTGGCCCATGAGCTTCAGGGTGGCGACCCGACCTCCTGGGCGATGCCAGACAACTACGACTACCTCACACCCTACGAGGACGGCGTGTCCCCCACTGCTGATGAGTACACCTACAGCACCACAACCGATGCCTACGAGAGCGACGAAGACCTCCGGGTGTCTGCTGGGTCTCCAGCTCGCTCCAGGCCCAGAGCCCCAGGATCAGGCTCCTCAGTCCCAGGGAGCGCAGGAGCTCCGCTACCAAACATCCCTGTGGCGGCTCCTCCAGCGGCCTCACCTGTGGACGGGTCAGACGGGCAGGGAGGATGCCGCGTGGGCTACCAGATGGTGAACGGAAGCTGCCGCTCCCCCTGCGACATGCTGCCCAACTACTGCTTCAACAACGGACAGTGTTACCTGCTGGAGGGAATGGGAGTCTTCTGCAGGTATGATGTGACACAAACACAAACACATTCAGCCTGAGACACAAACATTTACTGAACACTGCATTCACAAAACAAGCCATGTCCGCACAGCGACGTACAGCCATAACTTTGCATCAATATTCAGATATTTTGCATTAAAGCCTTACTCAGCTGTAAGCATTAAAATATGATAATGAAAAATATAATACGAATAATAGAGAAGTGATTTCCATCAATCCGATACATTAAAGATACATATGAAGTTACCAATGCAATACGATTAACCCCTATTGTGATGCAAGGCGATTCAGCACAATATGATTTGAAGAATGATGCTAGGCAATTTCATATAATACAGATAGTTTAATTTTATTTCTTAAGCATACAGCAAATCATAAATTAACTAAAAAGATGCCATTTTTACTTTATATGTTATATATATTATGCTATTTTGTGACCTATAAAAAAACCACTTATCCCTTTCACAAGTCCTTTTATAGTATTGTTTTCTCTCTCTTTCCATTTACATGCATATGCTTAATGACCCAAACAATTATTGTCAAAATATCCAATTAAATCCACTTACTCCGACATGTGGAACAATTATTCAGCAGAGTAAGTTCCACCTGGAAGGTTTTGGCAGCGCACCACGTAGCTGTAGCATGCTGGTGAACTTAAATATCAAATTATTGGTCACTTCGAAACAATGAAGGCATATGGTCTCTTCTAATAATTATACATATATCAATTTTATGACAAAGATGTTAGAAAACGATGCATTGCAAGTTCATCCCAAAATGTGTCCATTGCACACTTCAGTTTGAATGTTTCCGCTGGTGCAACGATGCAAATCAGTGAATCTTCTGATCCCAAAAATTCAAGATTCCTTTTATTGTCATTCAGCACAGCATCAAAGACGCAAAGCAGAACAACATTTCGAGCATGGCTTTAAAAGAAACAATCAATAAGCCAATAAGAGCCAGGCATACGGACCACATAGACCACAACAGTAAGATTAAAGAGGTCTTCAGAGGTTTCTTAAAGGAATTTCCTGAAGTTGCATGACGGATGCAGATTTAAAGACTTCTGTGAACCATGACATGAATGTCAAGGGTGTATGGGAAATGCTTTTGGACAAAGGCCATTAAAGATATAAATATCCTTGTCTAAACATATGAAGCAAGCCACACAACATACTGTTATGTTCAAACACTGGATTTTTAGTTATGAGTCTGATTACAAATGTCAATAGCATTTTGAAGTATGTTTTTTTACTTCTGGAACAAAACTCAGAGGTTTTCATTTTGGCTCTGTTGTGGTGCAGATTCTCTAAGAAGTACGTAGCTCCATACTAACTCCATGGCAACATTGCACCAATGATGCAAATACAATGACGATATTTCAGTCTGTGGTGCAGCTAACTCTGCTGAAACTTTTTTTTAAATGTTTAAGAACTAAAGCCTTGCAGCTGTGGCAGGCTTAATCAGGGTCTCTCATTTGCATGTTTAAATAACAATAAATACATTTTGCAACACCAACAAAGTCGTACAGAACAATCAGACAAAGTTCTGTCTCATGATATGTGAGGCTCCATGAAACACTCTGGTCAGAAACATGTGGAAAAGCTCAGTGCAGAATAGAAACCAGCACGTTATTGTTATTTTTAACAAGAACACTTTTATGAGGAAATGTCCCATCGTCTGCCAGGCTGTATTCTGAGATTTGGTTTTCCTCCGGGAGAGCTGGAGTCATGAAAACTGTATACAGACGCACACAAGCACTCAAACTGAAATACAAGCAACTCAAACAATCGCTCACACACACACGTACACACACACTGAACTGTATATTGATAGTGTTTTCATCTTGTGCATGCTACCCTGTCCCATTACTATATGACCTGCCTTCCAGGCATCTGCCACAAACTGCAGTAATGACTTTCCTCAATATGCGACCCAATAGTGTGGTGCTGTGGTGATAAATCTAGGTGGAGGTCTAAAGTCAAATGGATTAGCGAATCATTTATGAAAATATGGTGTAAGCCACAGAATGATTTCAGCTCAATACGAGACCTCTGCCAATGCATGTGAAAGTCAACAATCACAGTGCATCTGTGGATGAAAACGTCCCGATCTGTGATGAGAACAGCTACACAACATGCCGGGTTCGGGATTAGGGCTGCTGCAGATGAGGGGGGGGAGGGGTGATGATTATTTCATGGTGTGTTTTCACTGATAGCTTTCCTGATTTGTAATACAGAGTGCTCCTGTCATTCACATTGTATAATTAATGGAGTATGAACGAATCAATGCAAATTTGTGTTTACACTCCGGAAACTGAAACACGATCACTGTTATTAGTCTTTGGAGCCATTTATAAACAAACTATCGTGTCCAAAACTGTTCGCGGTGAAGTGACATGACACCCAGTGCAATGTTGTGGCTTATTAACATGTCTTCAACACATACTGGGGGTGTTATTGTATTTTAAAGACGTATAGAAGAGATGTGATTCATCACTGTCCGTTGCAGTTTTCGCCTTTATTGGAGAGGGGATTGTGAGGAGGCACACAGGACACAAAGGGAGAGAGAGAGAGATGGGTATGACATGCGACACAGATCCCTGGCTGGGATCAAACAAGGGTTATTGCAGTTGTGTGGCATGCACATTACCCATTCAGCCTCCAGGACACACTATATGTGCACATGTTCAATGATTATCTATTCTCTTGTTTGTAAGGACAGTTTCTAAGCACGTGTAGAAATTGTTTAATGCATGGTTTGATACATGAGGCCCCAGGTTTTTGGTGACAGTTCCTGAGAATTAAAAAAAAAAAAGAAAAAGAAAAGATGCTTCTTTCTACAGTTGCCAGTTTTGTGCTGACATTCAACATCCGCACAGGAAGAAATCCATCATACAAGAGGCCTAAAGATCGATTTACAGCGTACAGTACACACACTGTAGCCTCGAACTGCCAACTCTCTTTTCAGTCCTGTGCAACAAAACTAAACTCAAGGATTTCTTAAAAAGTATTCTAGCAACTGAAGAATTTTATTGTAGTAGTTTAGGGGAAATGTCTGCACCAAAAAACATGAAAACATCTATTTAATCATAAAGAAATACCTGAAATACAATGCATATAATAGAATTGAATAAATATAACAGTGTCAGAGCTGAGGGTGATTTGTTTTTGTTGGTGTGTGTGTTTGTGTTTGTGCTATCAATCATATAAACAGAGGCTTCATACTTCCACATGGTATAGATTTTTCACACATTTCCCCGTAATTATGAAATGAATGAACCAACCAATCAGTGAGGACGGAGCTCTAAATTAGGGAACAGCTGCACCGATTAACATGCAGATTTATGCACGAAGGCCTCCTGACTCAAGCTGATGAGGAAAATATTAGACTGGCTGACTCTGCCAACGCTGTCATCTACACACACACACACACACACACACACACACACACAAAGAAATACAAGACACATCTCAGTCTACACCACAATACAATATGAGACATTGAACGCCTCATGAGACATTTAGACCAACCCAGATTTTCCTGCTCTGAAATAACAAGGCGTTAGATTTATGTCTCTAGACAGCCCCCCCCCCCCCCCCCCCCCCCCAAATCCCAGTTCACCACCCATGACCCTGTGAGTGGCTCCACCTCAAGGTTATATTCACAGCATGTCTCCACGGCCCCAACCCACCCCCCCTCCCATGGCTCATTCAACCCCCTGCAGGCCGATTCCACTCCCCACATACTGTGATAATGACCCTGATCCTCCCTGACCTTTAACACCCTCCACAAGATTGGAGGATAGATGAGAAGATTGTTATTCGATATGTGTCAGGAATTTAATTCATTTTATTTTCCTCTTAGGGAAGGAGCTGTTTAATGTGAAGGTTTAAGATCATTTGTGACCGCTTAATCAGCGTTAACCAAACAGCTGACACAGATGATGATTTCAAACTAAATGTCAAATTTGGTTTTAAAAAATCAGTTTGAATTATTTCCTTTAATTAGCATCTTTCTCACTAGATTTGGAAACTTTTAAGACCCGTTTAGCAACCAAAAAAGTGCCTAGTGACCCCATGCATAAAGAATAATAACAGCTAATGATAAACGTAGTTATTTAAGTTAAAACTTTAGCTTCTTCACTTTCATTTTTTAAAATTCTTGTACATGTGTGATTACGCTATGATGTCACAGATATGCAAATTAACACTTGGCATCATTTTAGCTTGCTAACTGTTACTTAGCAAGCTTGCTAGATGGGTTGCTAACAGGAAATGACTTTACACAGTTTAATCAAGAGATGTATTTTAACTATCAGCTCCTGTCTCATAACTATCTGTAAAATTATATATTTTGTGTAGATGTTTATTCTCCCAACAGATGTTGATAAAAGTGATTTTTATCAGTGGTAGGCTATACTAGCTGCCATTGTTTTCAGCTTGTTCCCATTCCAACGTCAGCCCCTCACGATGGTTTGATTTTGGTCAAAAGTGCAAATTTGTGTGTCAAAAATCAACTCCAGCATATTATCAACATGCATGGTGACTTTATTAAATATCTGCATTTAGGTTAAGCTGCATTCATCAGGCATGTTACCTTCTTCATAGTTCAAAGATGCAAAATGAATGACGTGATGGTCGCGATTCTATTGAAATAAATAGAAAGTAAATGCTAGCATGACCGAGACAGAAGCTCCTCATAGTCTGATGTCAAATAATTATAATTAATAATAATAGTCCCATACAAATCTGATGAATCCAACAGAGCTCCTTCCCAACCAGTAAAATCATTTCAGTTTAGTAATGATAAAATGTTTAAGCTACTCATGTCGTTAATATACTAACTTTTAAAGTTTAAAACAATGATGACACTAAGTACATTTAGAAATATAAGGATGAATATGAGTAATCAATAATTAGACATTATTAAAAACACAACAGAATAAGTTAAAATAAATAATTGCTATAAATATTTAGTGTAACCAATGATCACCACTATATCAAATGAACAGCTTACAGGTGTTATTGACTGCGGGGGGAAATGGAGCAAATCTCCCACAGCTCTGTTTGAAATAATAAATAAATAAACCTCAAACATGATCCAGGGCAGATTTAGGGCAGATTTAGGGCTTCAGTCAGCAGATAGTAGCAGTGATGAAGCTCCTGAGAGTGAATCAGTTGATGACTGGAGAGAGAGAGAGAGAGAGAGAGAGAGAGAGAGAGAGGCGTTTTACTGCTGGGCAAAAGCGCAATATGGGTCAATGGAGCGCTGGCACAGATGA
>NC_084976.1:29547144-29612766 GCF_963691925.1 Scomber scombrus | reverse complement strand
ATAGTGCAAATAATAGTGAGTTAGAGCTCTATCTCAATCATTTTGGGACTGCCTCCAAGCCCACAGTTGGACATAAATGGGCGTAACATTCCTTTAATCACCTGTTTGCATGACAGCAATTCTGTCTGCCAACTTAGAGGAACCCCCCCCCCCCCCCCCCCCCCCCCCCCCCCCAAGAAAAAGCAAAAAAGTTGAACCAGGCTCAACTTTAGCTGCAAGGCGCTGCAGTGACCAATCATATAAATGCCATCACATGTTCCTGGATGATTATTTTGTAATTTGTGATTCTTGTAGCGCAAAGATAAAGTTTTATCCGCTGTGAAAATAACTTCCCATAGTTGTAAAGTCATTTCCGTGAGTATTATAAGTTGTAATAAGCCTTCAAATCAGATCTGTTATTCCAACTGAATCATATTTTATGTCTCATTAGCCCCTTAAACAACCCTGACATGCCCCGATCAACACAGCTCCAACTCAGCTCACTTTGTGGCAGAAAAATAACCACAGTTTTAGCAGTTGTGTTGCATCAGTGAGGTTCTCTAGTCAGTAATCGACCACATGTGCCTGTAAATCATCACTGGCATCAATAACTTACTAAATAAGTCATTAATAGTCAAATCATTTGGATATGTCCCATAGTTACCGTCTTTCAGTCGCTCTTTATGTTAATAATTCTACACTGCAAGGAAATGCTAATTAGAGAATGAATGTGGCCACACACAGAAAAAACTGTAGGGAAGGTTATACATATGATAATACATAAGGAAGGATGGAGGGAAGGAAAGGCAGCTGAAAAAGAGGGGGGAAAACAGTGGAAGTGAGAAAAAAATGAGCAAAAGTTAATGAGGAATGTGAGAATGGATGAGAAGAAGGAAATAGGAAGGAGGCAGTGATGGGGAAAGGAAAGGAAGGTAATGAGGGGATGTAGAGGCAGGAATAACTGAGGTAGGAAAAAAGGAAAGGAATGAAAGGATGGCTTAAAAAGGGAGAGAGAGTGGGAAAGGAGCAATGGAAGGAAGGGGAGGATGTTAAAATGCTGTATCTAGAAAGAGAAAAACTGGTAAAAAGGGAGGAAATAATGGAGCTTAGACTTAGAGAGAAGAGATGTGGGGGAGCAAAAGAGGAAAGTAGTGAAGCGTTTTGTATCAGCAGAACGAGAACAGAGTGAAAGGTCCGAAGCTGGTTTCTGGTGCCGAAATTTGAGCATGAAAGATCATAAGAGATGATGAGGAGAACAGATTTCTCCCTCGTCATTACTGCGTCTTTGATTGTCCCGTCACTCGGTTCATGAAATATAAATACGGAAGCTCGGAGGTGGATCAGACAGACGGGGCGCTTTCTGAGCAGGAAGTAGATCATGGCCTCTTTAACTATGAATACGACGGGGGAGTGAAGAGATGACAGGAGGGGAAAACACAACGATGAGATGTTGCTTCTTGGTATCTTAAAATGTTAAGAGTAAAGGTTTTTTATAGACAGAGAGAGAGAGAGAAAGAAAGAGAAGAGAAATCAGTGACACTCTTGTCAAAGTTCCCCCGAGACAAACACCTCTCGTCCCACCTTTGAGAAGTCGGAGAAACGAAGAAGCAGAAGAAGAAAGACGATGAAATTCAAAGAGTGCAGTCAAAAATGGGGAACTCCCAAAGTTTGCCGTTTCCCTGACGACGAAAGATGAAAGGAAAAGCCTCCGTGTTTTATCTGTTTCAAAGTGGCACACTTGTCGTTCACCTTCCGAAAGAAGGAAGGAAGGAAGGGAGGAGGGAGGGAGAAAGGAAAAGAGGAATGGAGGAAGGAAGAAAAGAAGGACAGAAGAAAGAAGGAAGGGAGGGCGGAAGGTAGGGGGGAAGAAAGAAAGAGAGAAGGAGAGAGGGAGGTAAGAAGGAAGGGAGGAAGGAAATAAATGAAGGAAGGAGGAAAGGAAAGAAGGAGGGAGGGAGGAAGGAACAGTCAAAAGAGACAAGGTCAATTTGACCAGGGAGGACGACACAAAGGGTAATCACACTGTAATGATTAATCGAGGCCCTGGTTGTTTTTTGCTATCAGCTTTCTGGTTCGAAATAGATATATTTTGTTTATATGTATGGATAAATATAAACTGTGTGTGTGCTCCTCATGTCTTCCCTCCTTCACCTTCCTTCTGCCCACTACTTTAGGTTTTTTGTGTTTTTTGCCTTTTTTGGATAGTGAGTAGTGAAGTGGCAGACAGGAAACAAGGACAGAGAGAGATGGGTATGACATGGAGCAAAGGTCCCTGGTTTGAACTGAACCAGAGATGTTTTAGTTGCATGTGCAGTAACTATTCGCCTACAGGGTCGCTTCATTGGCTCAGTATCTATTTACCTATTCTACAACAGGTGTTGACTCAAAACTGAGGTATAGTTTCATTTAACCCTTTGAATGTCTGCTCAACCAAAATCCAAAAATTTAACTTTTAAGGCAATCTTTACTACTTGTATGAGGTATGTAATGCACAAAAAGAACATCAGATTGTGTTATGTTTGCAATAGATACAGGTTGTTCTATGGTTGCTATAGATACAGGATGTTCTATGGTTGCTATAGATACAGGGTGTTCTATGGTTGCTATAGATACAGGTTGTCCTATGGTTGCTATAGATACAGGTTGTTCTATGGTTGCTATAGATACAGGGTGTTCTATGGTTGCTATAGATACAGGTTGTTCTATGGTTGCTATAGATACAGGGTGTTCTATGGTTGATATAGATACAGGGTGTTCTATGGTTGATATAGATACAGGGTGTTCTATGGTTGCTATAGATACAGGTTGTGCTAGTGTATAACCAATGAAGAATAACACAAATCACTGCTGACATCAGAGATCCTGATGGAGACATTTTTGAAGTTGAGTTTAATTTTTTCATCTTGTACACGAACAGAATGAGGCTCTATCATGTTTTTTTCTTTTAAAGTTTTGAACAAATGAGGTCTGTAAAACGTAAAATTTAGGGTCAATGAAAAAAAAAACAATGTTTTATTATGTCTTGGCCTTAAAGAGAGAGGAGGTAGGAAAAGCAAAGAAATTATTTTTTGAATAGCGCTTTCTTGGTGTGACCTACAAAGGGTTAAATGACGACTATTTACCATAATTTCCACAAAAAATATGTGTAAAACCTGTGATAATACGTTGGAATGAATTGGGTGATAATTTACCTTTATGATTTATAAAACAGTCAAACTAAACCGGCTCAGGACAAAAGCTGCATGATCGACTGGAAGACAACAGGAGGGATTATTATCCACATCAGATTTATGACATCACTTCTTTCTTTTTTTTTAACTGTTTTTTTGCTAATGTAATTGTCCTTTTACACCTCTGACCATCAGTGGGCTTTCAAAGCTGGTAATTTGTCTCTTTCAGTGTCAAATCCTTTCTGATTAAAACTTGTTGTCACATGTGCACAGAAGGCTTTAGTTTCTGCTGTCACTGCTCACCACCGACTAAACAAACACACGCAGGTTTATCCACTGCTTAAGTGCTTATTCTCACAAGTATTAACATGTATTTGTCTGTGATATTTAGCTCTAAACTGCCTTGCACCTGCTGCCACCTTGACAGCAAGGAAAGTAGTCACTGCTAGATGAAATGTCGTGTTATGTATGTGTCATATGTCCTATAGATTGTACACACCTACATGAATTTACTCATTTTATATTAATTAAGTTTATCTATTAAGGACGGTATCTCATCAGTATTTCATCTTAAGTCCCTGGAACGATCCGACAGCATTTCATTATAGATTATATGTGTCATTGTTATAGCTTTTTCTGACCTGAAGAGGATTCCTGCAGCAATATTCTCATTACTTTAAAAAAAAAAGCTGAGTAGACAAAAAAAGAAACTTCCTCTATACTCTTTAAAAATGGAGTATTTTCCTGTTCCAGCAGGACAATAGTGCTTAACCCTCCTGTTGTCCTCAGGTCAAGAAAGGACAGGAGGAAGGGGTGAGGAAGGGAGGAAAGAAGGAAGGAAGAAAGGAAGGAAGGAAGGAAGGAAGGAAGGAAGGAAGGAAGGAAGGAAGGAAGGAAGGAAGGAAGGAAGGAAGGAAGGAAGGAAAGAAAGGAGTAAGGAGGGAGGGAGGGAGGAAAGGAGGAAGGAAGGAAGAAAGGAAAGGAGTAAGGAGGGAGGGATGGAGGGAGGGAGGAAGGAAGGAAGGAAGGGAGGAAGAAAGGAAGGAAGAAAGGAAAGGAGTAAGGAGGTAGGGATGGAGGGAGGGAGGAAGAAAGGAAGGAAGAAAGGAAAGGAGTAAGGGGGAGGGAGTGAGGAAGGAAGGAAGGAAGGAAGAGGGAGCAAAGAAAGAGGGAAGGAGGGGAAGAACGAAGGAAAAATTAAAGAAAGAGGAAGGAAGGAAAGAGATGGGGTCAATTTGACCCGGGAGGACAACAGGAGGGTTAAAAGGGTTTATCCTCTTCAGGGAGTTACTACCAGTAAGGTACCGTAACCGAAGTTCAATGAAAATGAGCCATTCAATTACACACAATAGTTTGTTGCATCACAGATAATTATTAGTTTGTTTGTGTTGTTTGTGTTTATTTTCTGTTTGTATTTTCACAAACAGAAGACTGCTGTCAAACTAATGCTGCTTTCTTGCTGTTTTCTCCCCTCTTCTTTTCTTCTGACAATCCTTTCTTTCTCTCTTTTTCACCCCCAACAATGTAATCTTTCCCTTTAAATGTGTCCTTTTCTTGCCCCTTTTTTCTTCCTTTTTGTCTCATGTTCTTTCATTGTTTTTCCATATTGTCTTATTTTCTTTCTCCTCGTGGTTTTCTTTCTTTTTCTCTTTTCGCCTTGTGGATCATTGCCTGCAAACGTCAATTCCCTTTCATCTCTTCTTCACACTTCATCATCATTCCTCTTCAAATCCTCAAACTACCTCTTTTTTGAAAAATCTTTCCACCTGTCTTTCTCATCTTCTGCGCCTTTTTTTCTCCCTCTTTTCTTTCCTAATCTTCTCTCTCTTTCTTTTTTCATCTTCTACTTGCCACCTCCTCTTTTACATTTTTGTACAAATGTTTTTCTTGCTCTCTTTGGATTTTCTTGCTCTCTTTTCCTCACACTGCCTTCATTTCTTTCCATCTTTTTTCTCCTCTTCAAACTCCTCCAAACATCTAAACTCTTCCTCCAAAATCCTCCTCTTCCTCTCTCCTCCACTCTCTTTCTTCTCCATCTCCTCTTCCGTCAAACTCTCTTTTTTCCCACCTCTTCCTCTCTGCATTGCATTTATGTCCCCCACCATCTTTTCACTCGTCTCTCCACCTCCCCTTCCTCCTCTTCCTCCTCCTCCTCCCCCCTCAACCCCCTCCATTCACCGATGTCCAGCAGTAAGTACCGGCCTTCATCGGAGCAGCACAATGATAATTTCTCGCTGTCCACCATCGCTGAGGGCTCCCACCCAAATGTAAGGAAACTGTGCGACACCCCTCCTAACGTCCCTCATGCCCGTGCATTGGCTTACTATGATAACATTATCTGTCAGGTAACGTGGTTCTCGCCTCTCTCTCTCACCCCTTTTTTCTGCATCTCCCAACCCAAATCCTGCCCGGGCTCCCCTGACTGCCCCCCCGCCTCCCTCCCCCTCCTAATGCATGGGCATGAGTATTCTCCGATACTCTGAGGTGTGAAACGCTAAAGGAGAGGGGGGGATGGGTTTGTCGAATTTTGGAGGAAGGATGGCGGGAGTTTTTTCTCAAGTTTAGAGGGAAAAAAGACATAAATATATACCTTATTGTGCATTTTAATCTCACTTTTTTTATACCTTTATAACCTGCACACACACACACATACAGATAATTAATTCAAACATCTGAAATTTAAACAAACAGTCTCCTTTAAAATGTGTAAAATCGCACTGATGCCCCCCCCACATTCAACCCTCAACAGCTCCTACGTTATACATCGGCTGGATGGTAACTATAACAGCTCATAGCAACAAGTATCCACGGAGTGATTAAGCTCTTGCAGCCTGTAACCATGGCGACAAGACACCTGCCAGGCCTTATAGCTTTACCGTGTTCATTGATTCGGTGTCCTGGTTTATTGCTTATTGATCCTGTGTTGAAGGCGATGGCGAGACACACACACAAACATACAGGTACATAGATACACAGGACGTGACAACAATTTAAAGTGTTGTACGGAGCCACTGTGTAAATCTGTCTATTTTAAACCATTTTAAGGTGGTAATATTTATAAAAAATGAAGTATTAAGCGTGTACTAGTTATATCAGGAATGTCTCCAATTTAATTTTGACTGAACAGTGTCCAGAAAATATTTAATTGCATGCTGACAAAGGGCCAATGCAGCATAAATCGCCTCAGTGGGTGAATTAGGACACTGACACGGCCGAGGTTAGAGGTTAAATTCCCCCTGAAACCATGCACACTAAACGTTTATGGACTGTCCTTGTCACAGTGCAGCTGCCGAGCCGCTCCGGCTTTAACCTTGCCTCTTTTAAGAGAAAACTCCCTGAATCCTTCGCCGCGACCCCTCCCTACCCTCTTCTCTTTCTAACATGCTCTCTCTCTTTTTTCACCTCTTGCATCGGTATGTCATGGTGTGCCTGCTCTGTCGCTAACATGCGCCACCTGGTGGCCATGCCAGCCACCGCAGCTCTGCTTCGCTATCTGTTTGCAAAGCCATGTATAACTAAATGTCTGCTTTACTTGTTTATCCTGAGAATGGGTGAAGGAGGGGGTGAGGGAGGGACTGCTAACAAAAAAAAAAAGGTCTATTCTGGTTTCCTGGGGGGAGGTGGATGGGGACAGGATTGACATCACAAACAGGTAAGATAAAGGTGTCATATTTGTGAGAAATGGTCGGGATTATCAGGATAAACATCTGAGATGCAACGCCATGCTGCTACCTGCAAGTGGCAGCAGAGAGCCAACAACTGCCTCACTAACTGAAGCATGGTAGCTAGTAGCGGCAACACTAACGTCGTAGCAGCATGGGTAGAGCTAGTGTTACGACTGAGGAAGAGTTGGTTTCGTTATTGTTTGTTTTTCTAAATTTTGCTCTTCTTAGGATGTGGTACCACCCTCTAACAGCTCCATCAGTAGTTTTGGTCACTTTTAAAGCTACAGCAACTATAGTTGATCCTCTAGCCTGTAACGCTCATTTCTTTCATACTATCTTGACAGTTTTAGGCATCTCATTTCTTTAGCGCAAAAAGCGTCACACCCGCTCATTTAACAACAACCAAAATACCATTTTCACAACCATAACAGACAAGAAATACCAGCAAATCCCAGTAGCAAAAAAACATTCATCACTGTCTCCTAACAATGTCTGAAATCTCAACCTCCTAACTCAAACACCACCTAAATATCACAGCCCCCCAAAACTCCTGCTCATCCAATGGATTGAATAATATTTGTAAATGCTTAACATGTTTGTTTATTTATTGGACACTTAGGTAACAAATTGAGTTGGGTTCCGATACCTGGTTATATTTTTGATCTGGTTTCAGGTTGGCGAAATGTCTGTAGACCTATTTGCCATTTATGTTGCTAGATTCTCATTTTTAGTCAACGCTAACCGTTGATTTCACTTGTTAAATATCCACTGTAGGTAATGAATTAATGTTAAGTCTGTAATTAACTTTCTAAACCACCAAAATCAAACTTGGTTAGTGTCTAGTATCACATTTTTTTTTGCTAAAGAAAGAAAATTGAGTGTGAAAAAATCAGATTTCACCTCAATTCGGCATTTTTTTGCTTTGGTTTCATGCATATTAATTATATTTTTAGCTTAATAATAAATCTGGACCTCCAGTATTTTGAAATCATGAAAAAGTAAAGTGTACAAAAGTTAGTTAAGCAGCTACCCTGAATCTGCTGAAATAACCCTAAAGCTAATGTGTAATGTCTTTTATGTTTAATCTTTTACAACAACAGAAGTTTGACATTTTTAACTTTATTTCCTTATGTTGCAAGTGTTGAAAGTTAAAGCTATTTGAGAATTGGATTGGTGACTGGATTCAGATCTGATAAAATGGTATCGAACCCCAACCCAACAAATGAGTTAACTCAGTTACAGCAAAGTGTCTGAATAGTAATTTGGTGTAAACTCTGTTTTCTAGCAGCACTTCTCTGTTTTAAACAAAAAAAACCCACATTTCACAAATATTTACAACTACTATTCAATCCAGATTTATTTTCTAACACATTTTCCAACCACATACAAAACCTCACTTTGGCATTAAGGCTTCTCCAAACCAAAAACCATACAGTTTCTCCCCCCCTCCTACCCCAAATAAACCCCAAAATAAACTCATTAATAAAACAAAATAACCTCAACTCCCTTCCAAAACTAACAGCTCCATCACGATGGTCGAGAGCCTCAACCATAAATATCCAAACCTGTATTTACTGAGACAGAATAACAGCCAGGCAGCACCAGAGAGTCTGAGTCCAGAAACTGAAGCCAGCTGGGAATATCAGCTGACATCTAAAAGGAAGTCTAGTTACTCCTGCTATTGGTTTCTGTCTCCAATACTCGATCTCCAACACTCGATCTCTCTCTGTCTATTTTATCTGTCTGCTTTAATCTCTTCCCGTCTGCCTTCTCTTTCTTGCTACTTAATCTCTCTGTATCCTCTCTGATCTGTCACTCCTCCCGCTCGTCTTCTTTCTTTTCTGTCCGCTTCGATCAATCTCTCCTCGCCCTGTCTCTCGTCTTTCCGTCTCTCTGTATTTCTCTGAGGATGCCTTGTATGGTTTTGAGGAGTATAACCCTTTGCCCCATCCCCCTCCCCTCAGAAAACCATGAGCAGATACACCTGGGAGTGTAAGACCAAAGAGGAGTCCGACTGTGAGGTAAGACTGAATCCCCCCCTCGTCGTGCCACGTTGTCAGATAGTCCCAACCTCCCCTTTCTCACCTTCCCAAACAGCTCTTTCATCATTACTGTGGACCTGTCAGTCACCCTATATCTCAAGTACCGGTGGATCAATCCGAGTTTCACCCCCAACCATGAAAAACGACGAAAAAATAAAGATCAGTCGGTCAGAAAAAGATGAAAAACAGATTTACACACATAATATCATCTCTTAGAAGTGAGTAAACTTAAATTATGGCTTAAAGATTCCCTCCAGATCTGTATAAATACACTGCTTGGAACAATAATATTCGTCTGATTTAAAGTCCTTTAAATGGTGTCTACTCCGTCTCCCTTATTAAAAATTCAATAATCTATAAATGTGCAAATATATTTCATTTCAGAAGATCACTGTTGGACACAAGACGTCTTTTACTTCTCTGTAAAGTCTGTTCTCAGTGTTTGTGAACCTGAGGCTTTAAATTTCCACATCGCACATGTTTAAGTTGCACACTGGATCACGACTGGCTCCAAACTTGGCTCCAAACGCGATGTCACAAATCATGCTAATAGGCTCACCCTCCTTAAAATCTGATCTTCAGTAACCACAGAGAGACTTAGTGTCAGACTCTGCACATACTTCATTCTGCACAGAGATGCTCATCAAACATTCAACTGAAGCAACAATAAACAAAACACATTTTTGAGTGTAGCGGGACTTTAACTCGACATATGAAAGGCTTACAAACGTTTTTTGGCAAACAGTAAATGTATAAAAAAGAGTAACTATGAACTCCAGTTGATGTTCATTCAGATGCAAACAAACACCAATACTGATGGAGTATTAATGCACGCTTCCTCACATAAAACTCTTTTTTTTTTTTAAATGTAACTCAAGTCAGTTTCTTGCTATTCACATTTCTGTGATGTTTATGCTGAACTTATCATTAAAACTGATGTCAGCCTGTTGTGACTCAGCTCTCAATGGTAGAGGGAAGCCAAATAAAACCAGATTTATTACAAGGATTGGTCCAAGGTGTACAAATTATGAATTACAAAGGAAAAAAAGAGCCTGAAATACAATAAATACAACCAAAAGAAGACTCACAGAGACTAAAACCTGCCTTCAAACAAAAGAAACAAGCCTTCAACTACCCTGCCCTGCTCTTATATCCTCAGAAACACCAAAATATTAGAAATAACACCCCTGCTTCCACTGTCTATAGACCAAAATGTATCTAAATGTGTGTGTGTGTGAATGTACTTGTTCGTAAAGAATAAACCTGGCCCAGTCCCCTAATGAAGCTAAAGTGCCTCATTTCAACAGTGAAATCAAGTCTATACAGAGAATTAACACAAATCCAATAAAAAGCTGCAAAGCCCGGAGGTAAAAATCCAAAAGCAATCATAAACCACAAAGACAAAAAAAACCTGCATCACTCCTGCGGCAGGAAACTGTGGACCTTGTAAGGACCTTGTCGCACGTCCAGACAGTTGAGGTACCACTGCGGCCACACACACACACACACACTCATTCACTCTGTGAGGCTTTTAATGGAAGAAGAAACCCCCCCGCTGTTTATGTAGAAAAGGCCTTAGAGAAACTGAACCACACACAGACACACACAGACATTTTTGCATACGGTCAACACACACACACACACACACACACACACACACACACACAATCAGTCATTTCTGAACAAAAGCACTAGTCCCTCTGTAGAAATTGAGCGCTCAGTGTTTCATTCACCGTGGTAGATTGAACCTCCACTTGGCCTCAATCTGCCCTCCAGTCCAGCGACACTGTTTCTTCTGCAGCAAGCGGTGAAATAGGATTATTGTTTTTTTGGGTTGTTTTTTTTCCCTTGTCAATACTAAATAAATTCAGCACAGAGAGTGGATTGACTGGGCAGAGCTGGATTTCATTTCCATTGACTGGCTGATCTTTAAGTCTTAAATTCACTTTAAGTCTAAACACTGTAAACTGGTGCATTCAAAAATGAATGAATTGTCCCTTTAATGTGAATATACTCACATTAATCCTTAATATACTTAGAATAAAACAATCTGGGGCCATCTTTCTTTTGGATCTAACCTGTTAAATAGACTTTTTTACAGGGATTTTTTAAAATACTGGAATACTGAAATACTGTGGAGACACACTTTTATGGCCAATTAACCATAGATTGTATATAAGAAATGGACGTAACATCCGCAATAGTATCGGATCTGAGCAGCGCCATCTTGAAAATTTCTGGTGCATGCTGGGAAAAATAAAAACACGGATTCTACTTATATGGGCATCAGGAGGAGCAAGAGGCGCCCTCCTGAACCTGTGAACCAATCAACATGTCAATCACGGCATAGCCACGCCCTAATGCATACCCTGCTTTATCGTCAAATATAAAATCAGGGAGGCCAAAATGTCACAAATGATCATCATACTGCATTGAAGAAGGCTTTAAACTAGCGATTGAGACCATAAACACATTTTGAAAACGTTTACTGAGGTTAGAAATCAAGTGAGAAGTTGGTGAATTCTCCATTGACTTGTATAGAGACGGAAGTCCTTTTGACACAAAAACGGTCGCCCCCTGGTGGCCTTTTGATAGAATGCAGTTTTAAGTTACTTCCGCGTTGGCATCATTTCAGAGGACCGGAACTCCCCGCCTGCAATTAACATTGATTGATGGCTTCATACCATGCAAACACACTATCCCCATTCAAGAGGCTGTGTTGAACCAAACCACGATGATCCAATCCATCCTAGTCACAGCCTGACATATCTTTGCAAGCCTTCTTCGTATTCGTCTTATTCCTCTGGACGCGACCCTGACACAATACACTACAAACTTAATAATGGCATATATACACTAGGAGACAAAGAGAATGCAAACTAATCCTGTACACACATGCATGGAGTCATGAAGTGAGTAGCACAGGCAGGCTTAACACATACTGTTCCAATACAAATAATCTGAAGTGTGTGCGCCCGAGCATGAAAAATTGATTAATGACCAACAATGCTAACAAAGATACAGGTGTATTGACTCTGAAACACTTTAAATGCAAAACATGTTTGAACAGCTGAAGGATAATTCTCATCCTGATACAAACACTGTCAAACACGCCTGCCTGCACCTTCACCAACCACTGACAATGAAAAAGGATACTGAGCTACACATTTCATTTTAAGCACAAGTATGCATGCATTATTACCAAATTTGGTCAACACTTTGGCATAATATCAATGCACTCAACATGATAGGTAGCTAAAATCACACAAATGTTGGACCACATTTCCCACAAATACCATCACTTCCTGCAAAGAAGCTTATTGCTTCATCCAATAAAGATTTTCTCTTTTACTTGACTTAAATTACATTTCTGACTTTGGCAACTCCTAATAGTAGTCTACAAGTCTACAAGTCTACAGCCATGCTAGCAGCTCTAATGCTGTGTTTTGGCACTGCAGTGCTTTGAGCCTGTTTGCATGCTAACGTTTCCCAATTAGCAGTAAAAGTAAAGCTGAGGCTTGTGGAAATATCATTAGTTTTGCAGGTATTTGGTTATAAACCAAAGTATCGAAATAAATGAAATGGAGGTCAGAGGATCACCAAAGTTGCGTGTAACAAAATTTCATCCAACTGTTGTCAAGGCATTTCACTCGAAACTATAAATGTCCACCTCCAGGGGGCGCTAGAGGAAAAGTGGTGGACTAACAAACCAACATTACCATCCCCAGAACCAGAAGCAACAAAAAAACAACTGACTGTTCCTGTTTTCCTACAAATAAAATGACATGCCCTCATATTATTAAGTATTAATTTAAAAGAAAAAATCTATATATAGTGGCTTTAAGAGTATAAACATGTTGGAAATGACTTCTATCAACTTCTAAAAGCATTTGTTGTGTCTCTGGACTCTGGAGTTCCCTCCTCACGTCAGGAAATCAGGCAGAAGCTGGCAGTGGAGGTCTCATTAATTCATGATAATCCTACCAGTATCATAAAAGTGCCTGATGCTGAAAATACATAATGTAGCATCATTAAACAAACATATAATCTACTCTCACCGGCCCGTTAAAAGACTAAAAGGACATCAGAAACTGTCCCTGTGCCTCCATCATCATCCTCATCATCCGAACCCTGTTTATCTCTGTTCCCACTCCCCCTTTAAAAATGAAACCCACTCTAAAGTACTTGTGACTCCGTGCCTCTCACCCCCCCTGCACCCATGCACAACAATGACATCCAACAAACAAAAAAACATTTTCCAGTTTCACGCTGACGGGAGGACAGAGGGCCCCTATCCCGTAACCATGGAAGTGACGTATCCACACGTCCTGCCCGAAGTTACTATCTAGGCCAGCAGCCAGCGGGTAAATGCTCTCACTGCTCTTCCTTTTCTAAAAGTGCCATTGAATTCAAACGCAAACATTCAATTAGGGTGTGTTTGTAAATGGCACAGCCCTCAGGGTCTGGAATCTGATGTGTTTGTGTATGTGTGTGAGTGTGTGTGTGTGTGTGTGTGAGTGTGTGTGTGACAGTCAGCGAGCCTGCCAATCTGTGTGTCTGAATGAATATCTCACCAGCATGTGTGTCTGTGTGTGTGTATGGATGTGTGTGTGTGTGTGTGTGTATGTGTGTGTGTGTGTGTGTGTGTGTGTGGCGAACTAAGAGGCGCAGACGGACGCCCCAGGATGCTTCGTCGCAGCAGGGTCGATGATGCCATGCAATATTAATGGGGATAAAAGGCTGGAAAAACAGAGTCAAAATGGACTCCACAATCAATTTTTTCCCTCTGACCTTAATTAAATTCAGCTGAATTGAATTGAAACCTCTTTAAAAAAAAAAGAAAAGCACAGTTGTTTTTTTGTTTTTTTTGTCCACTTCAGCAAACTGTTTGGGTATGTATGATGGTGGTACCCACAGATAATCAACCAGAGCGCACAGTCAGTTTATTTGTGGCTTGATATTCTAACCCATTTATTTCTTATTTCATAAATGGAAGGAGGAGCTGAAGCAGGAGGAGACGGGGAGTTCTGCATGAGCGATTATTAGATGGGATGTACTGTAAGGGGTCTTGCATGTGGATGTGCATGTGCTTCCTGGGTTGCTTGAAAAGGGAGGAGGAGGGCGGTGGGTGGGTTGGGGAGGTTGTTGTCGCTCATGCAGCTCACCCCACTGTCTCCTTCGACGAAACCCGACATGCCATCTGAGCATGATGACTATCAAACAGAGGAGCCTTCAAACCGCTGCAGCTGCTTTTATTTGAAGCAATGATAAAACTACTGCAATATAATTTGTTGATTTTTTTACAGTATTTTGCTGCATTCTGTTAGAATTTAAAGGGCCATACCAGTGATTCTGCATGTGTTAGACTGATTACTTCAAATAAAACTTGCCACTAATGTTTCTTTTATAGTAGTTTGTAGTAGGTTTACCTCTGCTGTGTTGTTGAGATTTTGGAAGTGTTGCCATCGCCCCTGCAACATATAGTTAGCCACAAGGGGGCACTCCAACCGACATGAGCTCTGCTTTAAAACAAGTAGCCCTACCATTCATTTAAATAGGGGTAGTGAACCAGACTCAACTTTTTTCCGGCAACGATACCCGACATCATCAAGGCGCTACATTGGCATTACATGCATGCAAGCGTGCATTCCTGCTAGATTACTTTGTAACATGAATGCTGTATTTAACTATTTACATATCAAAAGATAAAACAGTTGCCAACATGATAACTTTACAGAAGTTGTGCTGTGATTTGGCTTCTAATAAGCCTTTAAATGCATTAATTTTCAACTTCCAACCTCAATTTCCTGCATAATATTTCATTGTCTTACCTCAAACAACACACTCTCACCACTGTAGTCCCCTTTTAATGTCTCAACACAGGACTGCCTAACAGACTTCTCAGCACAGAGATATTTGCGTAATTGCAGCTAAACACACGGCAGCAAACATCAAGTCTGCATTTATTTTTGTCACATTTTTGTAAAGTTACATTATTGTTAAGAGCTAATGTAGTGCAGCCATTTCAAATCACTCAGCAAAGACACTGCATCTCGACTCAACGATGAACAGAATGATTGACGACTTGATGTTTGTCGTCAGGAGCTAAACCTTGCAGACACACTGGTGTGGTCCTTTAAAGCATGGAGGTGGAACATGAAATTCTGCTGCAGTGCATGAATTAAAGACAAACCCAAGTTTTGGGATTCTTTAAAAGCATGTTGAGCCTAAATTCATCTTTGTTTCTCCTTCAACACGATCACCAGACAACATTGTTGGATGATTCTGAGAGACTTTGGATTAAGATCAATGATAGTGCTTTTTATGTCCAGTGCCAACGTTTCTAAAATTGTCGTTTCCTACAGTATCTGCACATCTTACTGCAGTAAGTACAGCATAGTTGAGGTGTGGTTAAGTTAAGGCTACAAAAACATTTGGTTGGGATTAGGGAAACATTGTGGTAAGAGTAAATAAAAGGTCTATGATGGGATGTGCTTGGTTTCCTTCATGAAAATCAGATGTGCTACACACAAATGCACCAACCCAAAAGCTCCACACCCTTTCTGCCTCCCTACATGTAGGACATTACGTTATGAACTGGCACTGAACGTTGGCATTGGATGTAAATTGTGAGGTCAGAATCATTCAACATTAAAGGCCTGGTTGTATTTGTTTCTGACTTTAGCAAAGATGAATTTAGTCTTTAAAGAAATGCACTTCTGGTGGTTTGGTCAGAATTTGCTACAGCAGATTAAAAAGGAATCAAAAGCAAAGTTTTCCACCAATCAACAGAATCAGAGTTGCTTTTAAACCTCACTAAGACAAAGTGTATAGCTCTTGTTGTTGTTCTAATTGTGCTCTCTACCCCCTACCCCTCCACCTCTGCCCCTCCCTGGGTAGGATGATCCTAATTCCCAGAACAAGCTGGAGGACCCGGTGAAGGCATCGCCCAAGGAGGATGACTCCCTCAACATCCACAACTCTCTGACCCCCAAACACGAGAACCACAAGGTCCTGGGCGAGGAGAACTCCTCGGAGGTAAACTCACTGCAGAACAACATGATGTGAAAACAAAACAAAAACAAAACAACCCCAGCAACCGACACTGAAAACGACAAGGTGCGCCGGCAACGTCAGCCCCCACTCCCCTCCCTGCTCTCCGTCCGTCCGTTGCCGAGTGCGCCTAACCGGTCAACCAACCAACCAACCAACCAGCCTGCCAACCAACCAGCCAATCAACCCAGTCTGCAACCGTCTCCGACACGGCAACACTGCCACCAAGCGGCCCAGGCCGCTGCAAAAAACTTACACCACCGCCGCCGCCGTCGCCACTGCCCCAGCTGAGAGTAACCCCTTACCCCCACCAACTGCCCCCCTGCCGCCGTCTTGCAACCCCCCCCTTACATCCACTCATGCCCCTGTTTCGCAGCCCTGCCCCCCCCTTGTTGCTGTCACTCTTATCTCTCTTACCTGCACACACAAACACACACACATAAGAAACACACACATACAGTGAAAAGATGAAAACATAAACACGCTTATATGTATACACACACACACACACACCTTCCCCTGCCTGCATTGGTGTATTTTGTAAAAAGAAAGAAATCATACAGAAGTTTAAAAAGTACGTAAAATGTCATTGTAAAGAAAAAAAAAAAGATAAGATAAAGCTACTGAGAGGTTTTGATGTTTGTCTGACTAATCCAGTGAGTATGTATAAATATTGGAAAAAAATTTGCTTGGATTGATTTAAAAAGAAGCAACACAATGTGTCTTGGTTTTCATTGATGTGATTTCTAATCCTTTGATGTACTTGTTTTTTTGTTTTTTTTTGTACTTTTTTGGGACTTCGACCAGAGAATAAACAAACGAGATTCAGACAGTTGTTGAAATAAACCTTTTTAACATGACCTACGTGAATCCTGTTTTTTCCTCAGCGTTGCTTTCCCCCCCCCCCCCCCCCCCCCCCCCCCCCCCCCCCCTTTATTCCCCTGAACCCCCGATGCTCTGTGCATGGCTTTGAACGCAGCTTCTTAGATCCGTGTCATACATGTGCTGCCCTGCTTACACACCAACATACACACACTGTCAGGTTTAGGTGCACTTTTCTATATGCACATAACATTCACAGATGTCACTTTTACTTTTGTTACCACATCGTAGATCATATAACTATTCATCTTCAGTGTTTCATGCACTCCAGGTTATCAGAATACACTTTCATATATGATGAAACCATATCAGAGATACAAACATGAGACTGTTGTGTCATTATATTTTGAATATTTTGAGCTTGAATGTGATTTGACCAAAAATAAATCTCATCATAAGCTCCACCAATTTTTTTCCCCCCGCAGATTTCAGTCACAATCTCGAGGCCCTCTGCAGCAGATGGAGTTGGTTCAGTTGTCACGGAGACTGGACGTCCATATTTAGATTACATGATATGAAACTACACCATCACCTTGACAACTGAGAAGTCCGTCCGCTGATGAGGGTAAAGAGATGTGACTGAAAACTGCAGGAAAAAAAACAAAGAAATTATCCTTTAAATTTTGGAAATGATGAATAATATACAAAAATGATAATTTACTCAGCTTCCTGACATCTGAAAACGTTGCACATTTTTCTTGCATATGAATAATCTCTCTATCCAGAAGCCTTGCCAAAAGTCTTATCACTCAGATTGTGATGATTTTTGTGGATTGCAAGCGAGGATTACTAGGATTATCACCGAGCAAAGCATGCAACAACTCTAAAATACAGGCATACAGTCTGTAAACAGGATTGTTTGCTTAACTGTAAATGAGTTTGGGGTGAGGAAGATGCATCAACTAATATGATAACAGCCTTAAAGTGGGTGCTGTGTTATTACTGAATGTGTCCTGACAGGGTTCCCTCAGTCTCAGTGTAGTTTTAAGAGAAACTTTCATGGTGCAGAGGAATACATGAATTTCCCTATTTGTATTCCAGCATAGAAATCTGCACACATTACAGAGAGAGCTGCACAAATAGAGGGTTGTAGGGGCCCTTAACAGATGAATTCAGCCATGGTGGGTTGAGAAAACTACATAAAACTTCTGGGTTTACGAAAAGGAAACATTAAATATTGTAAAAACAAGACTGCATTACTTTATTCTGGCAAAGTTGGAATTTTATATAGTGTTGACCCAACAGGAGCAAGTTGGTATATAATGCCAGAAAGTTAGACTTATGTCACATTCATTGTAAACTATCATAAAAAATAATTCTCTAAGCTTAGCAATAACTTCTCTTTTTCCCACCTTACATAACATTAAAGTTTTGCATCTTTAGAAAAAGCAGGAAGTCAGAAAGTTCTCATGTTAATTATGTGACTTTGAGTTTTAACATCTCCGGAGTTGACAGTTGGTGTACTGTTAGAAAAATTGTCTCCACAGCACATAAATCATGATGCCAAGAACAAGTCTGCTGCTTCTGCATGTTTCCTGCCTCCAGAGACGCTTCCCTGTTTCCAGCTGGACACATGCACACACTCTCCAAACCAAACATGTAATATATATATATATATATATATATATACACGCTGACATGCAGATAAACAGGATGCAGAAGCAAATACGATATAGGCCACCAACAGTGAGGAAAACGCACCTGCTGCAGAGAAACATGCAAACACAATTTATTCACCATATGAGAAAACGCTGCCGGTAAAGTGGTTTACAGCACAAACTGAAAACACTCTTACAGAATGTTTTTTAATGATCATATTAAAACTTTTCTAATGAACAGCAGGTGTTTAAAACTTAACAGAAGGGTTGGGGAAGTTTTTACAGGTGTAATTTTTTGACATTAGAGACACTGAATTATGAATTTCATGTCAATGGAAAGTCAAACAAACAGGAAAATGAAACCATGTTAATAAAAAAAGGTTGAGATCAATCAAAAGGGTAGAAAAAGCTCAACCACCTGCAACATCTACACATCAATAACTGATCAAATATCCTTAAAATGAGCCAAATAATATTTGTCAAAATCTATAGAAAACAACTGAAACAGTTCAGGTTAGTGGCTCTCATATCATGATGACCTAAATGTTGTTTATTGTGGAATTCAACCTTTTTCTTTCAAATGGACGTATAGAAATGAACTTCTTATGCTCACATATACAAGCACCTCCCACACATGCTTCAGCTCTGGCCTATGCAACTTTTTGTTCTATTCAGGATGCACACGCACACACACACACACACACACACACACACACACACACACACACACACACACACACACACACACACACACACACACACACACCACACACACACACACACACACACACACACACACACAAACACATACCCACACACATATGCACACTTATATTCATACACACACAAAGCATCTGTTAGCTTCACACGCTCACTCCTACTCACTTTCTCTTTCACACACACATACACGTATACACACACACACACATACACATTTGTGCTTCTACACTTGTGAGGACCCTCATTGACTTACTGCATTAACTAACACTTTAGCCTAACTTAAATCAGACCTGTGTTTAAGTATTTTAAGGGTTAGGATTAAAGTCTAAGTGAAGGTATTGGAGAGAAATTCAAAGTTAAGTCAAGTCTGAAGACAAATCTCAAATAAGCTCTCAAGTTCTAGATGGTAAGTACGAGTAAAGTCACAAAACATTCAAGACAAATCTCGTGTTTAGTCTCAAGTCATTAGAGACAGGTTTGATTCACTTCTCAAGTAATTTGAGAAAAGTCTAAAGTAATTCAAGAAGAGTTTGAGGCAAGTCATTCAAAACAAATCTCATGTCCAGTCTTGAGTCATTTGAGCAAGTCCAACTCAAGTCTCATATCATTTGAGATACGATATATCTACAATCAAGTCTGGAGTCATTGGAGACCAATTATAGTCAAGTCTCCAGTTTTTAGAGACTAGCCCAAGAGGAATCACAGCATTTGAGAAAAGTTCAAGTTAGGCTCGAGTCATTTGAAACAAGTCTAAAGTCGTGAAAGTGAAGCTATTGGAGACAGATTCAGATCGAGTCTCAAGTCAGACTAAATGTGTCAAATCATCAGAGACAGTTTCACATTGAGTCTGAAATCATTTGAAACAAATTCAAGTCAAGTATCAAGTCATTTTAAACAAGTCAAGCAAGTGAAGACATGCTTAAATCAACGCTTAAATCATTCAAGTCTCAAATAGAGTCTGAAGTCATTTGAGTCCAGTCATGTTTCATGTGTCATCATGTCATTGAGCCATGTCTTAAATTGGGTCTTAAATCAGATCTAAGTAATCTAAGACAAGTTTAGGTTGAGCCTCAAGTCATTTACGACAAGTGTGAGTCAAATCTCTAGTTATTAGAGATGTTGTCATGTGTCATAACTCGAGTTACTTATCATTCAGTATTCAGGATTTTACAGCCTTAAAACAGACGACTTGTTTCTGCTTTCAAATCTCACATCAAGTCAAGTCTTTCGTTGGGGAGTCAGGTCTCAAGCAGGTCACGTCTTACAGCAATCAAATCCATGCCAAGTTTCAAGCTCTCATTTTTTTATGGCTTAAGCTCCATTTCTAATCTTTACCCTGCAGCCAAGTTTTATTTTTGTTTTTGGAGAAGTGAAGGATGAAAAAAAAATCTTTTCTCTCTCCAAAAAAAAGTGTCAAAGTATAAAACTCAAATTGGTTCCCACCAAGATAGAAGTACAACAACACACACACACACACACACACACACACACACACACACACACACACACACACTTTCAGCCGTGTGATAAACGGCCCTGAATGTGTCTCAGATGAGGCCGCAGCGCCGCCGACCCTTTGTCAGGTTTCTCTATTGGATCACTGAGAAAGCAACGGGTTAAACACGGCATTGTTGGGGACCCTTCCCATGGTGGAGGGGTGCTGGTGGGTGGTGGGAGGGGGAAAGGTCTGGGTGCACTTCTCTTTCGTCAAATAAATAAAGAAGAGTGGAGGGGGGGGGGGGGGGGGGGGGGTTGTGTGTACGGGAGCATTTCAGCCCTGAGAAGGTAGAAGAAAAGACTTTTACTCTAGAATAGGAAACAGCGGTAGGAGAGCTGCGAAAACAGCAGCAACAGTGATTATCACCCTCTTTTATTCCTGTCAGCCACACACACACAAGCACACACACACACGCACACACACGCACACACACACACACACACACACACACACACACACACACACACACACACTTGTGGAAGTTGGCACATGCAGTAGCACATGACTGCACACACACACACACACACACAAACACACTAAAGGAGGGGCCCTTTGAATTGAAACGAGTGAAGCCAGAGGTACCAGTGGACGCCATGGCAACAAGTGGGCATTACATTACCAACAGAGAAAGTGAAACAGGATGGGGGAGGTGCTGTCATTGCTCTGAGAGTAATGCTTTGGCAGAGCGAAACCTTTATGCACTCTTGTTTACAACAGTGTAGCAAAGTTCCATCAGTTTACAGCCTTTAAATACAGATAAACATCATAATAAATTCAGAAAAATACATCGTGAACTACCAGAAAGTGTAGCTGCTGAGTAGTAATCCTCATTTTTTGGGAGGGATTAGTGCTCAGTCTCTTCTTTATAGGAATCAGTTGTCAACCACACATTAATGTCTCTTTCCTTTTTATAGCTTTAGCCCAGTGAATGCACATTTATCTGGAAAAACTCTATTTTTCTCCATTTTGTGCTTCATCTTGAAGTCAAAAATATTCTCCAGAGGGGATAAATAAGAAATGAGGATAAAACTCACTGACCTTACATTGTGCTGTACAGTAAACAAGCAATTTAATACTTGTCTTGCAATGGAAACAGGAAGATCTATTGTGTGTGTGGCTATATTAAAACACCACATCATTGATCTCAAAGGTGACTTAACTTAAGATTTACTCTGCTAAAAATACTTTAAATGGAAATATGTCCTCAATCTATATCCATACTCTTCATCAGACAGCAGCTTTATCACACGATTGTCCCGTTGGCAACCGTAACTAAGGGATGAAATGGCTCTAACAGTTTTACTATTATAACCAGCTTGAACTAAGATGTCTATTTCACACTTGAACTTCGATTTTTAATGTAACCAAATGAGTGTGACCATCATGTTGAGTTTTTGTGGGCAGTGTTTCTGTATTGTTTTCCTTCTTCTTCTCTTTATTCCGAACAAAATAATGCTGCAGCCAAAAAATGTCAAACGTAATGTATCACTTATTGTAAAGTAAATGTTTCCCTTTGAAAGGAGAGACAGACACTAATTATCCACAACTACAAAGCAATAAAGCTCCCTTTCATTCATTCCAACTATATTTAAAAAAAACAACATTTTTGGCAGTAATTCAAGGCTGCAAAAACACTTATAAATATTTAAATGCATAATGATGACAAATAATCTCTTAAACTTAAAAAAAAAAAAAAGTTTGTTCTGTAAAATTTTGAAACTGTATCTAAAGCGCTTTACGGTTATTTTCTTCCACCGAAAAATTATATAATATGTAAATGTGGTGTGTGTCCTCCTTCTGCATGCGTCTGATGCTTTCTAGGAATTAGATAACGAGGTCAAAGGTCAGAGCTGCAAAAATATTCCCCAACGCATTTTCGTGACCATGTCAACGGTGATAATCGGAGGCGAGAAGAGTTTGACAGGACAGATTTTAACATCGTGGACGCCAACCTGATCGCACTTGATCCCTCTGACTAAAGACAGAAACTGGTTGATCCGTGTTTATTACGGCCATGAAAGGACACATTAATTAACCTCCTGCGTGTGTGTGTGTGTGTGTGTGTGTGTGTGTGTGTGTTCTTTCCATAGCCGCTGACCTTTTAAGCATGTTCAGTACATCCCTCTCCATCACTCTCACTTATCGGCTGCTGCTGGCGTTGATTTCATGCATCTTCAGACAGAGAGGCCACCGTTTCCATGGAGACCGATGCTGATGCTACAGTCTGAGCAGAAGCCATCAAAACTCAGTGACCTACAGGCTCCGCGCAGTATTGATGGAGCAGATTAAGTGACTCTTATGCAGCTTTACTCTCATCTAGCAAAACTGTAGAATATCAGAGAGCATTAAAACTGCTCTCAGCTCCACATTAGGGTTGAACGTTGCACCCTGCGATCCCTTCGGACGACCCTAATCCCGTCTTACACAGCTGTCCAGCTGTCACTTACAGTTGTCTCATGGCACACACACACACACACACACACACACACACACACACACACACACACACACACACACACACACACACACACACACACACACACACACACACACAGTGCTGTCCTCATCATGACACTCATCAGATATCAGTTAAGTCGTTATATCAGCAAAGACTTTAATTATTATCAATAAAGACAATGTTTCATTTCATTCATAATGTCAGCTATCAATAATCAGGATGGTGACGTATGCATGCAAATATCCAAAAACACATCAAATTATCATTTTTTGTGTAATAGTATATAAGTATATAAGTATTTAAGTAACTGTGGAAACATTGGAAGCTTTCAATGATCTGTATTTTAACCATAATATAACTAATATAGATTTTATATACTAATATAACAGTAGTCGCTCTGATTTCAATTGAGCTTTAAAATGTCTTTAAAACTCATTGTTTTTCTTTTAAGGTCCACACCTTCACTGTTTTGCATCAGTCTCACGGCTCTCATCAGTGCTGTTTTTGGACGTTGTGAACACAGTGGAGCATTTAGCAGCTAAAGTGTGAGATTTTATCGAGCTAAACGGAGAGTGAATATTAGACTTATATTCACCAGGTGGTCAGAATAAGATTCCTGATGTCTGCTAATGTTGCTCTGTGTCTGCTGGATGTGTAAATAGAAAATAATCTTTTGCTAACCAGCTCATTATATCAATTTAAATGGTGATAATATGTCAGTGCTCTCTTTATGGCTTGTTTCTGCTGCCCCCTAGTGGCCACAATACGGTTATTGCAGGTAAAAGTCAAAGCACAGAAGCATTAGCAAAATGTTTCTAAATATCAAAATTAAAAGTAAAAGTGCTTATTATATCCTTTTAAAAGCATTTTCACTAATAGTAACCTATATTTTTTCTTTTTTTTCTTTTTTAATATGTCAAGAAGTAAGCAGCATTTTAATGTTGTGTAATTATTTAGTTGTTAATTTCTTCTCTCAGTGAAGCAGGATTTGTTTGCAACCCATCATCATAGGTTGCATATGTTTTATAAGTTATGAGTAAATGATGGATTTTCTCTCTAAACCTCCCACTTTGTTTTATTTGAGTAACTGATAACAGTAGAAGAGGTCAAACTCTCCAGCATTTTATAAGAAAAGACAATATTTACTATTAAGCCTGTTTTTCTATCCAATGAATCATTTCATGATCCTCAGATTAATCTCGTCGACCCTCGGTTGGGTGGGGTCTAATTCACACATCACACCAGATTGGTTAATCATATGTAAAATCTAAATCTGCAAAGCTTTTAACTATAAATGTCATATACTGTAGATGTCATGGAGTATATTTCCCTCTGAAATATAGTGGAGTAGAAATATAAAGTAGCATAAAATGGAAATATTCAAATGAAGTAGAAGTACCTCAAAATCATTACTCTCCATGATGACACGAAACCGAAATCATACAGCAGGAGAAAGAAGAGTGCCCTCAGGGGTTTAAAGTGTGTGTGGAGGGTATTGAGAGTATAAGAGGAGGTGCAGGGAGAGAAAATGGAAAGGGAACATGGTGAAAGCGTGTCAAGATTTTCTTTCTTTCTTTTTTTCTCTCTCTTTTTTTTCTCTCTCTCTCTCTCTCTGCTGCTCCGAGTCAACGCTGCTGGGACTTGGGATTCATCAGCAGCCTGTGATTGGCTGACGATGTGGTGGAATGATGGTGTTAGGATCCAGAAGGGGCTGTTAGGATTGGCTGATGCAGGCACACACACACATACATACACACACACACACACACTCACACACACACACACACACACACACACACACACACACACACTCACACACACATACATACACGGTGAAGGCATGCACAAGCAAACACAAGTCATATATGTATGTATGGACAAACGCACACATGAAAGTACACATTTGGATTAACATGCATGCACATGAACGCACAAAATCCACATATAGAGACACACACACACACACACACACACACACACACACACACACACACATCTAGTAAGCATGCACACAGAAATGCACTCAATTTAGAATTACATGCATGCACGCACACAAGCACACAGTGTGCCTTACAAAGCCGCCTGAAAGGAGGGGATAGAAACCAAAAGGAAAGAGGAGAGAAGAAGTGTTGGGTGGGGGGTGGGGGGGGGGGTTTGAGTCTAAATGAATCGTTCTGGCACAGTCTAGTTTACTAATGAGGCTCTGAGGAATGCTGCTGATCAGAACAGGACACATTGGCTTCTTTTCTGATGGAAATGTAGCGAAAGCAGAGAAGACCACCATCCCTCCCTCGTTCCTCCTCCTCCTCATCCTCATCCAGACCCCCCCCCCTCTCCTCCTCCTCTCTCCTCCTCCTCCTCCTGCGCTACATGAGAATGAGTGAGTGGTTTGGCAGCAGAGCGATGTGATGGCAGCGACTTCAGGCGACTGAGGGAGTGATGTGACCCAACTGCACACTCTATAGTCAGATAATGATGATGATGATGATAATGAGGAGGAGGAGGAGGAGGTCCAGTGACTAAATAAAGTCTTGGCCTGTGATTTTTTTATTGTTGTGGTTGTGATGTGAGTGTTTTCTTTGTTTGAGCTTCATCTTTGGTCCTTGTAAAATTTCTTGTCTCCTCATTGTAGAAATGTTCACATGTCAGTCACTAAATGTGATTGGGAAAGTTTACTTTGCCAATTTAACCTCAGCAGCTATCACTGCTCATGCTGACTTCGGCACTGTTCCTTCTTATTTATCATTATCCTAACAAGCAAAATAAATAGCTCTCACCACAAATATAAAGAAAAACAGGCATCCAAGGATCCATTAGAGGACTAGCTTGACATAATGAGACGAGAACATTGATACCACTCCCATATGTGGGTAAATATGGAGTGTAAACACAGCTAGCCTGGCTCTGTCTAAAGTAACACAATCACCAATACAGCACTTCTAAAGCTCACTAAATGACTCGTTAATGTTCATTTGTTTAGACCGTACAAAAACCTTATTATAAAACAAGAAGTTGTGGTTTTTACGGGAGTTATGAGCTGGACTATTTCTTGCCTGGGCGTAGTGATTTCTTATCGTCTTGTCGTCACCAGATCGATGTCACTTTAAAGTCTGTTGTGGAAGCTGCTAATATGAAAGTGATATCCATCTTATCCGAATCCAGAGCCTAAGGATAAAGACGGTAAAATGTCAGATTTTAAAGCCCTTTGAGGCAAATGTGTGATTTTGGGCGATATAAATTAGACTTGACTCATCAGACTCTCAGCAAGCAAGCAAATAAGTCCATCAAACTATTATTTTAACCCTCCTGTTGTCCTCGAGTCGAGGAAGGAAGGGAGGAAGAAGGAAGGAAAGGAGGAAGGAAAGGAGGGAGAAAGGAAGGAAGGGAGGAAGGAAGGATGGATGGAAGAAAGGGAGGAAAGGAAGGACCGAAGGAAGGAGGGAAGGAAAGAAGCGGGGTGGAAGAAGGAAAGCAGGAGGGGAGGAAAGAAAAAGAGAAGGAGGGAGGAAGGACAGACGGAAGGAAGGAAGGGAGGAAAGAAGGAACAGTTAAAACAGACAGGGTCAATTTGACCCGGGAGGACGACAGGAAGTTTGAATATACTGTACATGTTTATGCTGTATATTGTGTTTGCATGTCAGTAACCTGTGTTTTCCTGCACTGTATAAGGTGACTATCGACTTGGAGGTCCACCTTGCCAGGAAGAATCAAGTGAAGCCTTCCGGAAATCCTTTCGCCCGTTACGACGTCTACCTCTACCGGGTGCCCAAAACCAAACCTCGTCTCCGCAACCGGCCCAATGCCAAGACTGTCAACGACCAGAGCAAAGCTAAGGGCCGAATCCTGCGTTGGGAGGACGACACGTACCCGCCTTCTCCCCCTTGTTCTGTTTGCAGCCCCGTCAGCACGCACTCGCTGCCGGCCTCCATGGTCAACGAGTTTCACCGGTCGAGGCCGTGGACTCTAAACCCCTACACCCCTTGACGAACTCCTCTACTCTAACGCCTCGCTGTCCCGGCTCTCACAGTACATACTGAAGATTTTATTCAGGGAATCTTAAAAGTCACAATCACTTCTGTAGGGGTTTTGTTTCCATTGTTTGACGTTTGTAAGGTGGAAGTGTGTAAAATGTCTGGCTTGGATCAGGACACACTTGGACTGTGACTCAGGATAATTGGACGTTAGCTTGTATTTTGTTGTAGAGGAACATCGGCCGTCTCTGGCAGTGTTGCCAACTTGGCGACTTTCTCGCTAAATCTGGCGACTCTCCAAACCCTCTTAGCGACTTTTTTCCTAAAAAGCGACAAACGACAAATCTAGCGACTTTTTCGGGTGTTTTGGAGACTCTGAAGTGAAAGCACGTATCGCTCTGCAATTACTGTCCTCAATGAGTAGCGGGTGCTGCCGTGAGCCCCTCCTCCGTCCCAAAGCACTCACAGGCGGTCAGGTTCACAGTAGCCTCGCGTAGCAGTCCCAGCTGCAGTAAGAGCAGAAAGGAGACCCACACCACTCCGCGTCCAGACTGCAAATGCGCATGCGCAATTCCACCCCGCATAACAGTCTTTTGATCGAATTTGATATTCTAACATTTAACAATACAGAACAAAATTTATTTAAATTTTAAAAAACAAACCAAGAATCAACATTAGAAAGTTAATTTGTAGTTCTAAACATATTTAGGTTTTTTTTTTTAAGTCACTTTTTGTCTCTCCCAAGACGTTATTCCTCTCTCCTACATCGTCCATTACAATTACGCGCAAATGGCCAATTATGCAAATTAGGCGATGTCGTCATTTAGCGACTTCTAGCGACTTTTAGGACAGCCAATAGCTACTTTCCTTACTGAGGAGTTGGCAACACTGGTCTCTGGCAGCTGCCACAAAATGAATGAATCAGCAAATGGGATGTTTTGGGCAAGGTTGGGAAAGAAATGACCAATTATTGTTAAATTGCTGATTTTATCTGAACTGTTAAACGGTGTTAGTCTGTAGTTTAACCTGGAGTCCATGACTAGACTTGTTTCTCAATGGATAATCTTAGTCTCTGTCTGAGAAACTGGACCTATCTGTTCTATAAGAGGTATAAGTAAAAAGATTTTTTTTATTTATAAAGCAAGAAAATATATATTTATTGATTTTTATTTTTATTTTTATACATTATTAACTGACTAATAACTGATTAGTTCATCATTTGACACGGAGAATTAGCTGACAACAACAATAATACATTTTTATTTATATAGCGTGATTACATGGTGCTTAACAGAATGAAAAGAGATTTGCATTAACAATAAAATGTCACAAGAATAGAATGAGGACAACATAGAAAGAGACATTCCTTCCTCCCTTCCTCTTTTCCTTTCTCCCTCCCTCCCTCCTACCTTCCTTTTTTCCTCCTACCTTCCTTTCCTTCCTCCCTTCCTTCTTTCCTTTCCTCCCTTTCTTCCATCCATCCATCCTTCCTTCCTCCCTCCTCCTTTCCTTCCCTCCTTTGTTCCTTCCTTTCCTTCCTCCCTTCCGTCCTTCTTTCATCCCTCTCTCCTTCTCTCTTTCTTTCCTCCCCCTACCTTCCTCCCTTCCTTCTTCCCTTTCTCCTTCCCTCCCTCCCTCCTACCTTCCTTCCTTCTTTCCTCTGTCCTTCCTTCCTTTCCTTCCTTCTTTCCTTTCCTTTCCTCCCTTCCTTCCACCCTCCTTTCCTTCCTTCTTCCTCCCTTCCTTCCTCCTTTCCTTCCTTTTTCCTCCCTTCCATCCTTCCATCCTTCCTTTCCTTCCCTCCTTCCCTTCCCTTCCCTTCCCTCCTTCCTTCCTCCTTCTTTCCCTCCTTCCTTCCTTCCTTCCTCTCTTCCTTCCTTCCTCCCTCCTTTCCTTCCTTCTTCCTCCCTTCCTTCCTTCTTCCTCCCTTCCTTCCTTGACTCGAGGACAACGGGAGGGTTAAAATAATAGTTTGATGGACTTATTTGCTTGCTTGCTGAGAATCTGATGAGTCAAGTCGCAAGGAAGGAAAGGAGGAAGGAAGGGAGGAAAGGAGGGAGGGAAGGACGGAGGTAAGAAGGAAGGAAGGAAGGTAGGAGGGAGGGAGGAAAGAAGGAAGGAGGGAGGGAGGGAGAAAGGAAAAGTGGAAGGGAGGAAAGAAGGTAGGAGGGAGGGAGGAAAGAAGGAAGGAGGGAGGGAGGGAGAAAGGAAAAGTGGAAGGGAGGAAAGAAGGACAGAGGAAAGAAGGAAGGGAGGAAGGTAGGGGGGAGGAAAGAAAGAGAGAAGGAGGGAGGGAGGAAGGAAAGGAAGGAAGGAGAGAAGGAAAGAAGGGGGGTGGAAGAAGGAAAGCAGGAGGGGAGGAAAGAGAGAGGAAGGAAAGGGAGAAGGAAGTCAAGGAATCAAGTCTTATATAATAGAAGAATATTATATTGTGACAGTATTGAACCTCGGTGACTGTAGAGATCAGACCTGTGACCTTGTTACAGGAGAGTCTAAAAACTTTTGTTGGAGGCATTTATTTATACATTTGTGTATCTGTGCCAACAATTAAACCAGAAGAAGGCAGCTTGCCAAACCAAAAGCCAATGAAAGCACATCGGATTGCTCTACATTTCTCTTCTCACGTGACACGGCGGCTGAACTCTGATACTGGTATTCACCTCACTCACATCTGACTCAGCAGTACAACACCGATGTCTGTATACATGTGTAAAATATTCATTACTGTATGTGATACTTTATTGATCCTTGATGGAAAAGGTTGGTTGTTTTTTTTTAACTTGAAGTTGCAGAAATCTGCTCCAACTTGAGTCTCAGGTCCGACAACTCATCGCTGGATATTTTTAGTCTCAGAACTGGAACTTGATAAACTCCGACGTCTTTTCAGATTGACCCTAATTTGCATGTAGCTGATTATGTAACTGATCCCGATTATGAGCCAGCAGAGTTGGTGAAAAAACCTACATGAAGCTACGTCCATTTAAATGATGTATAGCTTCATCTGTTAAACGGCTGACAGCTCTAAAATTGCAATGTCTTTATAATTTTTCTTTGCACTTATCAATGTCTTTATGTTAATATTTGATGAAATCTCCACATTACTCTTTCAACTGGATGTTCTCGGTTTTTCAGCCCACGATTTTACTGTTTTGGTTCAATCTAACCACTATCATCAACCTCATTTACAGTTTTCAGTATGGAGGCATTTAGCAGCTACATAAGAGATAGCTGAGACCAGACAAAGGCTAATAAAAGAGTGAATATTTGACTTGCTTTCATCAGGTTGACATAAACACAATGCTAAATGAATGCTGATGTTGCTAAGTGTCTGCTGGATGGGTAAATGTGTTTACAGTTTGTTCCGCTGTCCCCAAGGGGCAAAAAATACATTAATGCTGTTTTAACCCTCCTGTTGTCCTCGAGTCAAGGAAGGAAGGAAAGGAGGGAGGAAGGAAAGGAGGGAGGAAGGAAGGAGGAAAGGGAAGGGAAGGGAAGGAGGGAAGGGAAGGAAGGATGGAAGGGAAGGAGGAAGGAAGGGAGGAAGGAAGGGAGGAAGAACGAAGGAAAGGAGGGAGGAAGGAAGGGAGGAAAGGAAAGAAGGAAGGAAAGGAAGGAAGGAAGGACAGAGGAAAGAAGGAAGGAAGGAAGGTAGGAGGGAGAGAAGGAAGGGAGGAAGGTATCGGGGAGGAAAGAAAGAGAGAAGGAGAGAGGGAGGAAGAACGAAGGAAAGGAGGGAGGAAGGAAGGGAGGAAAGGAAAGAAGGAAGGAAAGGAAGGAAGGAAGGGAGGAAGGAAAGGAAGGAAGGAAGGAGGGAAGGAAAGGAGGAGGGAAGGAGGGAGGAAGGAAGGACAGAAGGAAGGAAGAAAGGGGGATGGAGGGAAGGGAAGGAAGGATGGAAGGATGGAAGGGAGGAAGAAAGAAGGAAAGGAGGAAGGAAAGGAGGGAGGAAGGAAGGGAGGAAAGGAAAGAAGGAAGGAAAGGAAGGAAGGAAGGACAGAGGAAAGAAGGAAGGAAGGAAGGTAGGAGGGAGGGGGGAAGCAGAGAGGGAAGAAGGAAGGGAGGAAGGTAGGGGGGGAGGAAAGAAACAGAAGGACAGAGGGAGGAAAGAAGGAAGGAAGGGAGGAAGGAAAGGAAGGAGGGAAGGAAATGAGGAGAGAGGGATGAAGGAAGGAAGGACAGGAGGAAGGAAGTAAGGGGGATGGAGGAAGGAAAGAAGGAAGGTAGGAAAGAGAGAGGAAGGAAAGAAAGAGAGAAGGAGGGAGGAAGGACAGACGGAAGGAAGGGAGGAAGAAGGAAGGAAAGGGCGGGAGGAAGGAAGGGAGGAAAGGAAAGAAGGAAGGAAAGGAAGGAAGGACAGAGGAAAGAAGGAAGGAAGGAAGGTAGGAGGGAGGGAGGGAAGGAGAAAGGGAAGAAGGAAGGGAGGAAGGTAGGGGGGAGGAAAGAAAGAGAGAAGGAGAGAGGGAGGAAAGAAGGAAGGAAGGGAGGAAGGAAAGGAAGGAAGGAAGGAGGGAAGGAAAGGAGGATGGAGGGAGGAAGAAAGGACAGAAGGAAGGAAGAAAGGGGGATGGAGGAAGGAAAGAAGGAAGCGAGGAAAGAGAGAGGAAGGAAAGAAAGAAAGAAGGAGGGAGGAAAGAAGGAACAGTTAAAACAGACGGGGTCAATTTGACCTGGGAGGACGACATGAAGGTTAATGTCTCATTTTTGGATTACTTTATTTTAGAGACAAATCAACAAAAAAAAATGAATGACTAAAATGTCTCTATTTTCAACATATATATCTAATAAACTAGATGTTCATGTGACAAATATACATGTTCATGAGTTATCTCCTTGCAGAGTAAAGTGGGATCAGTGTGAGTCCAACAGGAGTGAAGCTGCTCAGGGATGGTCTGTCTGAGAGCCTTAACCCTCCTGTTGTCCCCAGGTCAAGGAAGGACAGAAGGAAGGAAATGAGGAAGGAGGAAAAGAGGAAGGAAGTAAGGAGAGAAGGAAGGGAGTAAGGAAGGAGAGAAGGAAGGGAGGAAGGAATGAAGGAAGGAAGGAAGGAAAGGAGGAAGGAAGGAAGGAAGGAAGGAAGGAAGGAATGAAGGAAGGAAAGAAGGAAGGAAGGAAGGAAGGAGGAAAGGAAGGAAGGAAGGAAGGAAGGAAGGAAGGAAAGGAATAAGGACGAAAAGAGGAAGGAAATTAGGAGAGAAGGAAGGGAGGAAGGAAAGGAGGAAGGAAGGAATGAAGGAAGGAAGGAAGGAAGGAAGGAAGGAATGAAGGAAGGAAGGAAGGAAGGAAAGGAGTAAGGAGAGAGGGAGGGAGGAAAAGAGGGAGGAAAAGAGGGAGGAAGGAAGGAAGGTAGGAAGGAAGGAAAGGAGTAAGGAAGCAAGGAAGGATGGAAGGAGGAGGGAGCAAAGAAAGAGGGGAGGATGGGAAGAAGGAAGGAAAAATTAAAGAAAGAGGGAAGAAGGAACAGTCAAAGGGGACGGAGTCAATTTGACCCGGGAGGACGAAGCATGCTTAAAGACTAAAATGCAGATTCATTGTATTTATAGTGTTGATGTGATATTTAACTGGCGGAGAGTCACACACTGCCATCTGCTGATTCAGAAACATGGCCGGTTGTTGATATTCTATATCTCTCATTTCACATGTAAGTGTTTTATTCTGTTGTTCTGCGTGAATCGTGGATGTGAGATGGATGATCGTACATTAAAGATAAAGACAATGAACATTTGTAACACAGATACACAGCTTTGGTTGATGAGAAAAAATAAAAATAAAGCAAGTCTACATGTCTACGTTTAAAGTCATAAAATTAAAGATTATTTATTTAAGATTATTTGGCAGAAGTGTTGTTTTATGTCACTTTAATCCTTAAAGTGTTCAAATTAAAATCACAATGTTTGCTTTGCTTTGTTGTTGCTTCATTGAACGCTACTCCTCTATAAACAGCATCTTCTATTACGACGATCTGATGGAAAATAAAGACGATATTTTACGATACTCCTACAAATTTATGATAAATAAACTGATGATATAACAGAAGTGAGTGTATGTGGATGCACAGCTTTTCCTCAGGGTTCATTATTTTTTTAGGGTCCTTTCTGTAGAAATCTGTGATTGTTTATTCTGAACCATTATTATTATTATTATACAGTATAGTAGACCACTCAAGACCACTAACTAGCCTACTACAGTACATGTTACTATTACTGCTCCTTTTCTTTTTTTTACAGCCTCATTTACACGGCACTACCAGCAGGGGGCGCTGTCTGCAACTCAACCAGGAAATAAAAACAACGAAGAAGTCTCCATGTGCGAACAAAGATCGTCTATTTTGAGAAGCATCATCTTTTCTGTTACCGTGGAAACCATTTCTGCCACAGAAAAAAAGGTATAATTTTGGCCTGACATTTTAAGGCTTTTTGCTTTATATGTTATATTATAATAAAATAGCACAAATATTCCTTTAATTAAATATATATGCAGCCATAATTTTTGTTAAGTGGCATTTCGGACATAAAAAATAAAATCAGTGCAGAGTGAGACCTCCTGTTTTAGTGTTTACACCTCTTTGGTAGCATGCAACCCGATGTTAGCTCCTCAGCTAGCAGAGAGGAAAATATTATCACACTTATTGATTAAAGTAGATCCTTTGACATTAGTTATTAACTTGTGAATTCACAAGACAAAGTTTTTCTGAGTAACTCTTCCTTACAACATTATTTGAGATGTTTACAGAGCTCAACAGCATCCTGAACACCAGTCCTGACAGCTTCACGCAGGTGATCATTTAACATTATTTAATATATATATATATAACATTAAGATATGCACTGTTATCATTTTATTAAGATATAACACAGTGTCACATGTTTAAAGCTGCAGCATGTGTTGTCCTGTTATATTTAAGGTGGATTAAGATAATATGGGATAACTAAGCTCCAGTGCATTTATCTCTTTTTCTATTCAATTATTATTTTTAAAGCTAACTAGTATATGCAAACTGTGTAAGTTATATTGTTTAAAATTACACATGTGAACATACAGACTGTTAGTTTTTTTTTTTAAACCCAAAAACTATGGACAGAAAACTGGCAGATATAAGGCTGCTTTCTATAAATCAAAGTATTTCTAAGCCTTAAAACTAGTGTCCCACATGACTAAATCTACAATAGGGAATATTAATATAATGTTCCTTTTTGAGTTGAGAAGAAAGGGGGATGGAGGAAGGAAAGAAGGAAGGGAGGAAAGAGAAAGGAAGGTAAGAAAGAGAGAAGGAGGGAGGAAGGACAGATGGAAGGAAGGGAGGAAGAAGGAAGGAAAGGAGGGAGGAAGGAAGGAAGGGATAAAAGGAAAGAAGGAAGGAAAGGAAGGAAGGACAGAGGAAAGAAGGAAGGAAGGTGGGAGGGAGGTCCGGGAAGGAGAAAGGGAAGAAGGAAGGGAGGAAGGTAGGGGGGAGGAAAGAAAGAGAGAAGGAGAGAGGGAGGAAAGAAGGGAGGAAGGAAAGGAGGAGGGAGGGAGGAAGGAAGGACAGAAGGAAGGGAGGAAAGAGAGAGGAAGGAAAGAAAGAGAGAAGGAGGGAGGAAGGAACAGTCATTAATAATATTACATATGTGAACATACAGACTGCTAGTTTTTTTTAAACCCAAAAAGCATGGACAGAAAACTTTGACAGATATAAGGCTGCTTTCTATAAATCAAAGTATTTCTAAGCTTTAAAACTAGTGTCCAACATGACTAAATCTACAGCAGGGAATATTAATATAATGTTCGTTAGAAGAAAGGGGGATGGAGGAAGGAAAGAAGGAAGGGAGGAAAGAGAAAGGAAGGTAAGAAAGAGAGAAGGAGGGAGGAAGGACAGATGGAAGGAAGGGAGGAAGAAGGAAGGAAAGGAGGGAGGAAGGAAGGAAGGGATAAAAGGAAAGAAGGAAGGAAAGGAAGGAAGGACAGAGGAAAGAAGGAAGGAAGGTAGGAGGGAGGGAGGGAAGGAGAAAGGGAAGAAGGAAGGGAGGAAGGTAGGGGGGAGGAAAGAAAGAGAGAAGGAGAGAGGGAGGAAAGAAGGAAGGAAAGGAGGAGGGAGGAAAGAAGGAAGGAAAGGAGGAGGGAGGGAGGAAGGAAGGACAGAAGGAAGGGAGGAAAGAGAGAGGAAGGAAAGAAAGAGAGAAGGAGGGAGGAAGGAACAGTCATTAATAACATTACATATGTGAACATACAGACTGCTAGTTTTTTTTAAACCAAAAAAGCATGGACAGAAAGTTTTGACAGATATAAGGCTGCTTTCTATAAATCAAAGTATTTCTAAGCTTTAAAACTAGTGTCCCACATTACTAAATCTACAGCAGGGAATATTAATATAAGTGCAATTTTTCTTTTTGAGTACAATATCCAAAAATGTCTTGTCTGATTTAACAAGGAAGCATCTCAGGGATATCATAATGATATTAGGTGTTGATATAATGTGTTGGATTCATATGTAAACAAGTCAGAATTGCAAAAAGTGTCTAACATTATTACCCTTATGTACCCTATAGTAGTTATTCAGCCTGCAAATTAAGTTTATTATTCTAATGTTATGTTTGCAACTTCTTCTTTAACCTACAGGGAGAATTTATCCTGGTGTCTGACAGACAGAGTGATGCCTCTTTCCTCATTCACCACTTCCTGTCTTTTTACCTGCGAGGTGAGTTGTAACAGCTGTTAGTTTGATGTCAAAATCAGACAAAACATTGAATTTTTAGGTGTGACTCACTGCTGCTGTCTGTCTCTCTGTTTTTATTTCAGCACGCTGTAAAGTGTGTTTCGTGGGCCTGGTGCAGTCATACAGTCACTACAGTGCAGTCAGCCAGAGACTGGTGAGTTTCTACTCTAATGGGTCTTCACTTATAAAATACATATCCAAATGATCTGATTCCATCTTCTTGAATGTGAATATGTTCAGGTTTCTATGATGGTATCTTTGAGCTGTGGAGTCATTTAACATTCCTTTTTATGGCTTTTTAAAGACCAAACATCTAATCGATTCATCAGAAAAACAATTGATAATGAAAATAGTTAATAATTGTTAATAACTGTATTGCAGCCCTATTGAAATGTAAGTGTTTTAAATCATTGAACTCCAAATAAGCACCGGATGACAAGATTTAAAAACACAACGAATTGTCACATTGAAGCTGTTTTGACTGATTTTATTAGGTATGTACGGACTGAATAATGACATCATATCTGTGTTGTGGATTGTGTGTGTGTGTCCTCAGGGTGTGAGTCTAGCACAGGCGAAGGAAAAAGGTCAACTAATATTCCTGGAAGGACTGAAGGAGTCGCTCTCTATTTTAAATCCTCAAGAAGCCGACACAGGAAGTCAAGCAATGGACTTCCTCAGGTACAAACAAATCATTTATAATATGTTATATGATATGTTTCTGTGTTACCTGCACATTTATATATTATCATCATCATTAGTTTATCATTTCCCTTGTCTGCATTACCACTATGTTAAAACCTTAATAATAATCATGAGTGTAACTAGATTACATTTACTATTCACTATTCTAGTTTTCTTCATGTATTTTACATATAATATCAAATTACACACATTTTTAGACATTCAGATATATTTAAGCCTCCTGTAATAAATTAGCACTTTATCTTTTTTTAATAGAATCTTTATCAAAACAATAAAGCACAACCTCTGTAGGGCTAAACATCCACATTCCTCGTTATTCATTTATCTTTGTTTCTCTCACCAAGTTTAATCACTACATAAAGACCAAAAATAGCACTTTATTGCAATCTTCTCCCATCATCATCTCCGTCTCCCTCTCATTTCTGCCTTCAGGGATCCTGCTGTTGGCCTGCGGAGTCTGTACGAGTTTGTCCGCTCCGGTGTAAGCAGCTCAGACGGTGGGGAAGAGGAGTGGGGACCCCCGGTGCTGCTGGTGGATGACCTCAGCGTGCTGCTGAGTCTGGGGGTGAGCGTCGGAGCCGCGCTGGACTTCAGCCACTACTGCCGAGCCACCGTCTGCTCCCAGAAACGGGTCGGAATAAATCAAAAACTCAAATTGCTGATTTTACATGTATAGTTTGTTCTCCTCATTATTAGAATTACTTACTTTATTCTTTAATTATCCTGCATGAGCTCACATATAAATTAAATCCCTCTATCACCTGGACTTCGACTGTGGCTGCAGGGGAACGTGGTGATGCTGGCTCGCTGTGACGGGGAAGAAGACGAGGAAGACGACGGAGATGACGAAGGCTCAGAGAGGCTCCTGAAGGGCCTGAGCCACCAGTGTAGCCTCGCTCTTCAAGTACGGGGTCTCCCCACCGGGTACTGCAGGGACATCCACGGCCAGGTGTGTGTTTATGTGTTTATACAGTGCATAAAGTCTCACTCTGTTAATACTACTTGTGTGTATACATAAGAAATTGGTACACAGTCATACCAGTAGCTTTTAAAGGATATAGCAAATAGTAATACTCAGGGCATAAACTTTGCAAGAAATTAACATTATTATACAGTACTGTGCACAAGTTTTAACCACTGAAGTTAAAGTTAGGATGCTTTCAAAAATAATGGGTAGGTGTTATAAGCTGAGAAATAAGAAAAAGCCTTTTTTGGTTTGTCACTGTTTCTATTGGAGATGAAGAAAACAGCGTCATATGATTATTTGAGTTGCATATATTTAAAAATGACAGCAATAAAACAAACTAAACTAAAAATCTTAATGCCATGAATAGTTTTTATTTGTCAAATAGCTGCATACACAGTTCAGAAAGTAGAAAAACAAAAAAACACCTGCACACAGTATTTCAGGTACTTGGCAGGTTTCGGAGAAGTTGCAACAGTTTTTCTTCTTCTTCTGTGGTTTTCTGCAACTCAGCTGCTTCCGTCCTGATGTTGAGATCAGGGCTCTGTTGGGGGGGCCGAACCATCTGCTGCAGGATCCCTTGTATAGATACTTATTTATAACTCTGGTTGTATGTTTGGGGTCGTTGCCATGCTGCAGAATAAATGTGGGATCAATCAATCAATCAATCAATCAACTTTATTTATATAGCGCCAAATCACAACAAAGTCATCTCAAGGCACTTTACACATAGAGCAGGTTCTAAACTGAACTCTTCAGGTTTTAATTTAAAGAGACCCAACATTCCCACATGAGCAAGCACTTAGTGACAGTGGCAAGAAAAAACTCCCTTTTAACAGGAAGAAACCTCAGGCAGAACCAGACTCAAAGTGGGAGAACATCTGCCTCGACCGGTTGGGGTAGAGAGGAGAGAGAGGAAGGAGAGGAGGAGAGAGAGGAAGGATAGGAGAGGAGAGAGAGGAAGGATAGGAGAGAGGAGAGAGAGGAAGGATAGGAGAGAGAGGAGAGAGAGGAGGAGAGAGAGGAAGGATAGGAGAGGAGAGAGAGGAAGGATAGGAGAGAGAGAGGAGAGAGAGGAAGGAGAGGAGAGAGAGGAAGGAGAGGAGAGAGAGAGGAAAGAGAGGAGAGAGAGGAAGGATAGGAGAGAGAGAGAGGAGAGAGAGAGAGGAAGGAGAGGAGAGAGAGGAAGGATAGGAGAGAGAGGAGAGAGAGGAAGGATAGGAGAGAGAGGAGGAGAGAGAGGAGAGAGAGGAAGGATAGGAGAGAGAGAGAGGAGAGAGAGAGAGGAAGGAGAGGAGAGAGAGGAAGTATAGGAGAGAGAGGAGAGAGGAAGGACAGGAGAGGAGAAGGAGAGAGAGGAAGGAGAGGAGAGAGAGGAAGGATAGGAGAGAGAGGAGAGAGGAAGGACAGGAGAGGAGAATGAGAGAGAGGAGAGGAGGAGAGAGAGGAGAGAGCGGAAGGATAGGAGAGAGAGAGGAGAGAGAGGAGAGAGAGGAAGGAGAGGAGAGGAGAGAGAGAGAGAGAGAGAGAGAAGCACATTGAAGGTCCGGGACTGGAATCTGTCATCCGGACGTCTACAGGTCCAGATTACCTGTGAGACGAGAAAGCACAGACAACTCCGGGGAAGAAGTTTAGGTTATTGAATGCATTAATAGTACATGTGGGATCAATCATATGCCTCCCTGACGGTGTTATTGATAAGAGTCTAAACATCTAATGTGCTCAAACCTTTTGCACAGTTCTTAATTTGTAGTATTTTGCAAGGAAGCTGTGCATTGAATCCTGCATTAAAACCATAACCCACTAACCCATATTCCTTGGTTTTCAGGTGGAGGTGTGTTGGAGGAGGAGACAAGCTGACGGGCAACACACACAGAAGAAACTCTTCCAGTACAAAGTCCACGATAAAGGAGCTTCCTTCTTTGCTCGTGGGACGTCCAGCGCTGTTCTTTAGTCACTTATCTCAATGTCTTTGTTTGCCTTTTGCCTCTTTTTTTTTCTTTACACATGCGGCAACTGACAAAAGCCAATTTCACTGTCGTACGATAACATCACCACACAGTATAAACGATTGGTTGATTAGTTGCCAAAGTGGTCGTCAAGGCAACACAGACCTGCCAGCTTGAAGCTTTTATGTGTGGACCTCACACTGTGTGGAAGATGGCAGCAGTGATCCTGCAGCTCCTGCCTGGTCACAGACCTCTGAGTCGATGCACATTTCTCCGAGTTATTTTCATTTATTCAAGTGAAGTAAAAAAAAAAAAGAGGCCAGTTTACTGTAAGTGTTTCTTCAGACTTTTGTTAGTGTTCAGCCGCCTGGATGAATCAATGTGTGTGTGTGTTGACAGCGTGCTATGAATGCACACAGTTTACATTTTTCATGCTCAGTGAATGATGATGATACTGATTGGTTAGTTCATTTTCTGTGCTCCTTATTGTCATTTATTTTGCATTGTTTTTCTCAAACATCAACGTTCTAATGAACAAAGTAAATGGGGTATTTTTTTGGGGGGTTTTGTCAAAGGAATACTTAAATGATTATTTCCACTCAGAATTGTCTTACTTAGTTGTGAAGGGAAGCACTCAGATCTTTTACTTGAATAAAAGTAGAAATACCACGATGAAAAACATACTCAGTCACAAGTAGTACTGCATTCAATATCTTACTTATGTAAATATATGTAAGCACTTTCAGCAAAATGTACTTAAAGTATCAAAAATAAAAGTACTCATTATTCAACATGGCCCAATTTAGAGTCTTATATTTATCATATGTGTATATATATGTGTAATTTAAATATAAAAAATGATGAATTGAGGCAGCATGTAGGCATGTTTTTATGTTGGTACAGACAAGTTTAAAAATATTATAGTTTAATCTATAACAATGCATATTCTATTAACTGATCTTATGTTTCACATTTAAAATAACGATCTGATTCCTAAATTTCCCCTAGGGGTTCAATAAAGTTTCTATCTATCCATCTATCTATCCATCTATCCATCTATCCATCCATCCACCCATCCACTCCACTCCCACCCACCCATCCATCCATCCACCCATCCACCCACCCACCCACCCATCCATCCATCCATCCACCCACCCATCCATCCATCCAATACCCATACATCCACCCACCCACCCACCCGTCCATCCAGCCATCCATCCATCCATCCATCCATCCATCCATCCACCCATCCATCCATCCATCCATCCATCCATCCATCCATCCATCCATCCATCCATCCATCCATCCACCCACCCACCCATCCATCCATCCAATACCCATACATCCACCCACCCACCCATCCATCCATCCATCCACCCACCCACCCACCCATCCATCCATCCATCCATCCATCCATCCATCCATCCATCCATCCATCCATCCATCCATCCATCCATCCACCCACCCACCCATCCATCCATCCAATACCCATCCATCCATCCACCCACCCACCTATCTATCTATCTATCTATCTATCTATCTATCTATCTATCTATCTATCTATCTATCTATCTATCTATCTATCTATCTATCTATCTATCTATCTATCTATCTATCTATCTATCTATCTATCTATCTATCTATCTATCTATCTATCTAGCTAAAGTAACTCAGTATATTTACTCAAGTACTTAAGTACAATTTTGAGGTACGTTACTTGAGTATTTCCATATGATGCTACTTTATACTTACACTCCACTACATCTCAGAAGGAAGTATTGTACTTTTTACTCCACTACATTTATTTGACAGCTTTAATTACTTTTCAGATGAAGATTTGACACAATGAATAATATAGCAAGCTTTTTCTCTACCAAATACTGATTTTTCCCTTTAAACTTCTCACATGGTTTCATTTCAATAAATGTTCAAATGATCCAATTTTTTTAGAGAAAAATGTCAAAAAAATTAAAAACAGATTTGTGTATCAGAAATTAGTTTTTTCTACTTTCCTCTCCCATTAATCATTATAATATCTAATCATTATAATCAATACTTTAACTACATCAAGCTCATAATCTTATGTACTTTTACCTAAATAGGATTTTTCACACAGGACTTTTACTTGTAATGAAGTATTTTTACATAGCTGTATTAATACTTTTACCTGAGTAAAGTATCTGAGTACTTCCTCCAGCCCTATGTACCCTCAGCCTTATGTTCCCTCAGCCCTATGTTCCCTCAGCCCTATGTTCCCTCAGTCCTATGTTCCCTCAGCCTTATGTTCCACAGTCCTATGTTCCCTCATCACTATGTTCCCACAGCCCTATGTTCCCTCAGCCCTATGTTCCCTCAGCACTATGTTCCCTCAGCCCTATGTTCCCTCAGCCCTATGTTCCCTCAGCCTTATGTTCCCACAGTCCTATGTTCCCTCATCACTATGTTCCCACAAACCTTTGTTCCCTCAGCCCTATGTCCCCACAGCCCTATGTTTCCTCAGCCCTATGTTCCCTCAGCCCTATGTTCCTTCAGCCCTATGTTCCCTCAGCCCTATGTTCCCCTCAGTCCTATGTTCCCTCAGCCCTATGTTCCCTCAGCCTTATGTTCCCACAGCCCAATGTTCCCTCAGCCTTATGTTCCCTCAGTCCTATGTACCCTCAGCCCTATGTTCCCACAGCCTTATGTTCCCTCAGCCCTATGTTCCCTCAGCCCTATGTACCCTCAGCCCTATGTTCCCACAGCCCTATGTTCCCACAGCCTTATGTTCCCTCAGTCCTATGTTCCCTCAGCCCTATGTTCCCTTAGCCTTATGTTCCCTCAGCCCTATGTTCCCTCAGCCCTATGTTTCCTCAGCCCTATGTTCCCTCAGCCTTATGTTCCCACAGTTTAATAATAAAATAAAGAATTTCACCTTTCAAGCATTTTCATAGATAAAACACGTTATGTGCATTAGGGAAATTAGTGGAAAGACCTTCAGGGAACATAGGGCCTGATCTTTGATGGGGGACAATTTCTTAGAAATGGGGGAACATAGGGCTTTGGGAACATAGGGCTTAATTTTGATGGGAGGAACATAGGGCTTTGGGAACATAGGGCCTAATTTTGATGGGGGGGACACTTTCTTAGAAATGGGGGAACATAGGGCTTTGAGAACATAGGGCCTAATTTTGATGGGAGGAAAATTTCTCAGAAATTGGGGGAGATATGGCTGAGGGAACATAAGGCCTACTTTTGATGGGGGGACACTTTCTTAGAAATTGGGGAACATAGGGTTGTGGGAACATAAGGCTGACCCTGCTGTGGGAAATAAAAATCTATTAAAACAGTGTTAAAAGTGTCATATTGAAGTCTGTTTCCACACCACTGATGCATTACACCCATAATCCACACTAGAGGTCGCTCTGGTCCTTCTTCTCTCCTCCCCTGCTGCAGGGTGAGAGGTCGGAGTGGAGAGGTTTCTCTCCGGGATTTGACAACCAGTAGATTTGAAACGCTGCTCCTCCTGCATGTCAGCATCTGAACCAAAGGCATGCAAACTAATCTTTTTATGAAGGAGTAGCACGGCAGTTTCACCAGTTCACCCAGGAAAAGGAACCAACACAGAAACAACAACTCAAATCGAGAGGAGGGGAAGGTTTTTAGTCCAGGTGAGTGAAGCAATAAAACAAACCCTGCTAGCTGTTAGCTGCTGTTACCAAAGTTAGCTAAGTGTTGGAGGAGAAAAAAAAGCATGAGGAGGGCTGATTAGGATTGTCTTATCACTCCTAATAAAGACGCAGATAAAGATGCAGTGTTGTGGTTGCATCAGCAAGGTTGTGCACGTGCAGGGGGTTCACGTGCATCAGCTTTTTTTTCATATACAATCAGCTAAAAGAAACCTTGATGTAAAACAAAATCACATTGTGCATCATCGTCACTGTGCTAACTCAGCATGCTAACTTTAATCAGGCTAGGTTTCAAGCTACACTGACATCTGTTTTAATCTAATTTTGGTAACAATGACCACCTTCTTGCAGATAGCACATGTCTTAATGTCGGTTTACAGCAACCCTAATGTTTGTAATTTGTAAATAACATAGGTATTAATTGGATGCAGGTTCATTGGGTTCATGGAGAGGCTAACAGGGAGCTAGCAGCTTGCTAACCCAGCTAATGTTAAGGCTTTTACTTGGTGCCTCCCAGATGTTTTCTGCAGAAATTATTAAACATGCACATAAATATGGTGTAAAGTTTACTTAACCAGCTTAAAGAAGAAGATGATAAGTGTTAATATGTCGTGTTAAGTTGGGTTTCATAGTTTTTTAAGATGCTTCGTTTGTTGGTTTGTCTTTTAACAAAGTTTTAAAGCTGAAAAATAATCTAATTTAATGTTGTTTTTTTACTAATTTAAGGCAAGGCAGCTTTATTTATATATAGTGCATTTCATACCCAGGGGCAACTCAATTTAAACATTTAACAGTAAGAATTGGAAACTAAAAAACATACAGTAGTACAGAAAAATAGAGAGAACAATAAAATAAAAACTAGATTAGAATAGAGCATTAAATATAAGGTTGCAGCATAAAATAATGATTTGCTTTAAAATCATTAAAAAGGACATACACAGTGCAAATGAAATATTAAAATTTTAAAGTGCTTTAAAAGAGCTCAGTCATAAGCACAGGAGAAGAGAAGTGTTTTTAACATTAAATGTACTTAGCTTTTAATATTTATGGTTTCTGATTGTGACATTAGTTATAAAAGGTCTGAAACTATTTGTTAAGTAGTTTAAAAATGGGGGAATAATATCATGACAATGGCTGTGTTTTTGAGGAGTGATTTAAGGTGAGGTTAATTTGTGTGTTATCTACCTAAAAAAACACATAATTGCTTTAAGATGTAATAAATTAGGTCAATAATTACATGTGGTAGCTCAGTGGTTAACATGGCCTGTTGTCACACACATGCATAAGCACATATTACTGTAAATGCACATTATATATGCACATTTATTTATATATTAAAGGTAGGAAACATGCACACATGCACACTTTATATTCATACACTCATGTTTTATCATATCCTTGTTGTTTATATTCATATCTATCAATATTGCTCTTACTTTTTGTTTACTATTACTATTTTAAAGCTTTACTACAGATGCTACCGCCCTATATTTAATCTCTTTTAACCCTGAAGTCACATGGTATTGTTACCCTTTTAATAAAGCACCTTACATTTACAATAATCTGCAAGAAAAGGCCTTAAAATTAGATACTTTACCGCCACTACAGCTGTTCAAAAGCTTTATTTCAGACCTTTTTTTTAAATTAATTGCAAATGTTTTTAACTTTATCGTAATCTTATCTGTTTACTTGTATTAATTTGTTGTTTTATTTTCTTTTTCTTTGACCTAATTCATCCTCAATGGACTTTTGAGGTAAAATAAAGGTTAATTAATACAATAAATATAAGCTATTTCTTCTTTCCCCCCCCCCTCTCATTACATTGTTCAGGAGCTGAAACCTAAGATTTCTTTTACTCTTTTTATAGTTATGTAATGAGAATATTTATATATCCTCTTATGTTAAATATTAACAGATTATCGGCCAAAGTAGTTAAGATGTTGCAAGAGATCTACTGCCCTGATACATGCTTAATGGTGATCTGATGCACACATAATGTCTACTGAAAGAGGGGAAACGTTGCATGGCTGTTTCCCTTTTTGTTTTGCTTGGTCCAAATCGACACTATGTCAAATGTTGGGGTATCTTTGGCATCCCTCGTCTTTTTATAAGCTATATCGTGCTAGCTGGTGTCTTATGCGGTAATGTTGCGACATGGTTGCATCAGCTCCATCATCCCGGGATGTGTTCACTTGTCTTGTGAAAGCTTATTTCACCATTTTGTGTGTAGTTTAATACACTTTGAAGTTTGTAAAAGCTAGAAAATGATCCTTTTTGGGGTTTTTATTAATGGTAGTACTCTGTTAAAGATGTTTCCATTATAATTTAAATATATGAAGGGTGAAAAAAAACCAGGCTGCCTATTTAAAACACATCGGTTATATTACAGCGTGGTTACTGATTGACAGGATGTTTCCCCCCCCCCCTCTCTCTTCTGTCATCAGCGCCGGTTGTAAAAAGGCTGGTGTTTGCAGTAATCTGCTCATCCGCGTCCAGGCTGCCTCCACGTTTACAACCGGACTAATGGGCTGATCACTGATGAGAGGAGCATGCTTGCACATTATGCAACTAATATACCGCTGAATGTGTTCGGACGGACGCGGGCGTAAAGCTCTCAGGAATGTTAATGGCTATTTGTGTAGTTTTTCAGTTTACATTAATTCACATGAAGACATTTAATGCATGTATGCAAGTTGCTAATTATGACTTTCGAAGCTTTAAACCCTGGAGATGCCTTCAAGTTGGGCATTTTAGGAATTGTTGAAAAGAGGTAAGCTGCTTTATTTGCTTAGATTACTAAGGTTTTTTGTTGTTGTGTGTGTGTGTGTGTGTGTAGTTGAAAGAAGCTGTCACACAGTTTACATGCATGAGTTCAGTCAGAGCAGTCATATTAAAGGCATGTGGCTTTTTTAAAATCTACCTTAATCTGTGAGCCACATAATTAAGCTGTGTAGAGAGAGAGAGAGAGAGAGAGAGAGAGAGTGTGACGACCATCTCCCCCCCCTAACAGAATTTGCGCCCTGCAATGTGAAACACTGTGTTTGTAATTTCTCTTCTGCAGCTCTGTTTTTGTTTGTGAGTAAGTGTGCGAGCGTCTCACGTGGGAGGTGTGTGTGTGTGTATAGACGGCTCTTTGTTGGACTATTAGACGCCTGGCACATATACGCTAAAGCACACGGCTTCTCTAACTGAGACGTTTTCCATACTGTCATGCCATAAAGCAGCGGAGTCAAACTCTTTAGTTCAAGGGCCACTTTCAGCCCAGTTTGAGCTCAAGTCGGTCAGACCAGTAAAACCATTGCATAATAACCTTTAAATACTATATTATATATTATAACTATATTCTAAGTGACAACATTTTGTATTTTCAATATATTATTGGTTTAAATATGACAATTAGAGCCTGACCGATTTACCAGCTGATATTGGCCAATCACAGCTATATCAGTATAGGCTTATATGTTGTCCGATATGTACCAATATTAGATATATAAGGAGCATTTAATGTATATTTTATCCGTTTTCTAATTCAAGTGAAATATATATGTGGGTCAATGATGTAATGTAACCCAGTGTAGATTGGTGTAACCAGTATTTTTCATAAAAATCTGATTATATAGAGATTTAATAAATATAAGTCACTTTTAACAATGCAACACTATGTTTTTAAACTAATTTTACATCATTTGTCAAAACTTATTTAGATAAAATGGGTGTTTTTAGGATATGTCCTGCTCAATAGTGACAAAATGCTTTAACATTTAAATGTAGAATTACTCCATTTGATGTTTTTAAATGAAGTAATTATTTGTATAATACACTGTAGGTGGATAAAATATGTAATATTTATCATTATTTTCTGGTTACACCATTTGACATTTTCAGGAGCATTCAGTCTCACTTTTGGTAAAAAATGTTGCAAATGTCATAAAACCAACAAAAATACAAAATGTGGATTTTAGCAAAACAGCAGCAGCCATTGTAATAAGTTAAAACCTGTTAAAAATGTGTCTTTACTTTACTGCCATGAAGATTTATTTGTGGCTGTTTTTTTCTTTCCTTCTTCTTTTGGATAGAAATGTGACTTTTATTTCCTCGGCCGTAGTAGCCGGTGTGTTTCCCCGACAAACACCGTCCAGCCAACCAATCGCTGGTCACTCATCAAACTGGCTGATGAGTAAACAAACTAACCCTAACCCTGAAACAACAGTCAGCCAACGCTCGGCCTTCCCCTGCTCAGTTGTAGGGCTGCAGGATATGGTTACGAAGTTATTGTATCTCGATATTGAAGCCAAATATCTTTATCGATACAATTGACCCTTCGCTAAGCCCCTCCCCTAAACAGCCACTGTCCAATCCTTGTTGTTGTTTGAATTTTAAAGTGCAGCAACAGTAAAAATTAAACATTCTTAAGAAAACAGCACAATAATACCAAATAGACAAAATAGTTTATTAATCACAACAGACCAATAACTGTCTTAAGCTGCATTGAAATAAAAAATAACATTTTTCTGCAGCCTTTACTTTGCAAACAATCCTTTAACAATATTTTAAATGTAAAAACAGTGAAAATAAAGTCTTCGGCTTCTTTAAAAAAAATCTTTTTAAATAAATAAAAAAGTATTTTGCTGTAACGTCTTCTTTGACACAGTGCTTCACAGATTTATGGAGTATAACCGACGACTAATCGAATATTCACTGCATGCCAACATTGACAGGGGATAAATAGATAATGCATCAAAAATAAAGTTCGATATTCGTAACAAACGACAAGCTTTAACTGCGCAAACTTGTATTTATTTAACTGATAATCATCCTTCATTTATTTACAGTAACACATTAATTAAAAGAAAACAATCTTACAGGCTTTACAGACCCCTAAATTTTTTTACTTTTGTCCCAATTTCGAGGAGCTGTTACAAATGTTTACGCACTAGTTTGGTGATTAGCGCCAGGTCCGTCTCCCTCAGTAACCATCACAGCAGACAGCAGCTTTTTCACATGAGTCCGCAGTTTTTCCACGCTGGACTTTTGTGACTAACTTACTACTGAGTCAAAGTAGCTGAGGGCAGCAGTAAAAATTCACTCGGTGTCAAACTCTACTTCAGAACAGGCGGGGAGCTCCGGTCCTCTGAAATGAGGCCAACGCGGAAGTAACTTAAAACTGCATTCTATCAAAAGGCCACCAGGGGGCGACCGTTTTGGTGTCAAAAGGACTTCCGTCTCTATACAAGTCAATGGAGAATTCACCAACTTCTCACTTGATTTCTAACCTCAGTAAACGTTTTCAAAATGTGTTTATGGTCTCAATTGCTAGTTTAAAGCCTTCTTCAATGCAGTATGATGTTCATTTGGGACATTTTGGCCTCCCTGATTTTATATGTGATGATAAAGCAGGGTATGCATTAGGGCGTGGCTACGTCGTGATTGACAGGTTGATTGGTTCACAGGTTCAGAGGGGGGGCCTCTTGCTCCTCCTGATGCCCATATAAGTAGAATCCGTGTTTTTATTTTTCCCGGCATGCACCGGAAATTTTCAAGATGGCGCTGCTCAGATCCGATACTATTGGCTTCTGAGCAGCAGTCCACAAACCAATGGGTGACGTCACGGATGTTACGTCCATTTCTTATATACAGTCTATGCTTCAGAATAAGGTGGAGGTGGTTTACAAAAACTTATACATCCCCTTAGTGGCTGAAAGTGAAAATTGCTCTGCAGTAATTGTGAATGAACCCTTCATAGTAGACTACACAGCTCAACTCTTTTTAAGGTTTTTTCAATGGAAAAAACAACCACGGCACAACGGTCGACTTTAGACCCTGCGAACAACTATTCGATACCATTATGACCATTTTTATACATTAATGATACAAATTAAAATATACAATAAAATACTGAAAAAAATATACAAGAATATTTTTAAAATATATTTATGGAGATGTTTTTTACTTTAGGTCCAAATGAGATAACTAGTAACATCAAATTATTTTTCACATCTCATTTTACACACCTGTCTCAGGTTTCCCACGCTTCCTGGAAAACCTGGAAAACCTGGAAATTGATTGATTTTCCAGTCATGTAAAAACAAATGCAAAAAAAGAAAGAAAAAAGTAAAGTGTCCTGGAAAAGTTTGAGTTGTCCTGTAAGATGATTTCTGCTGACTCTGCTTCTCTCGGCTGTGTGAGTGAACGCAAATGGTTTAGAACAGGAGTGTCAAACTTATTTTAATTCAAGGGCCGCATATACAGCCCAAGTTGATCTCATGTGGGCCGGATTATTAAAAAGATGGAGGGAAGGAAGGAAGGAGGGAGTGAGGGACAAATGGAAGAAAGGAAGGAAGGAGGAGAAGCAAAAGAAGATTGAATGAAAGATGGAAGGAAGGACAGATTGAAGGGAGGGAGGGAGGAAGGAAGGAAGGAAAAGAAGACGGGAAGGAAAGATGGAAGAAAGGGAATAAGGACAGATGGAAGGAAGGACAAGAAGACAGTAAATAAGGAAGGAAGAAAGGAGGGACAAATGGAAGGAAGGAAGGAAGGAAGGAAGGAAAAGGAGGAGGAGAAGGAAGAGAAGATGGGAAGGAAGGAAGAAAGGGAAGAAAGGACAGATTGAAGGGAGGAAGGACATATGGAAGTAAAGAAAGAAGGAAGGAAAAGAAGACAGGAAGAAAGGAGGGACAAATGGAAGGAAGGAAGGAAAAGGAGGAGGAGAAGGAAGAGAAGATGGGATGGAAAGATGGAAGGAAGAAAGGGAGGAAGGACAGATTGAAGGGAGGAAGGACAGATGGAAGTAAAGAAAGAAGGAAGGAAAAGAAGACAATAAGGAAAGAGGGCTGGATCGGACCCCTCGGCGGGCCGGTTCTGGCCCACGGACCGCATGTTTGACACCTCTGGTTTAGAAGATTTCTTATTGCTAACGTTGCTAGCATGAATAAATGGAGAAACATGGCGAAACTAGCATCACAGCTATCAATCAGTCAAATATTCTTTTATATATAAATAGCACCTTTCAAACTAATCTGATGCAATTCACAGTTCGATAGATAAAAAAAAAACAACAACGTAGGAAATAAAGTAAAAATATACTTGGTAACTAATGCACACTGAGCAATACAATATGAGTTGATAATAATAATAATAATACAAGATAAAGAATAAATTATAAAAAATGATACGATAGTCTTTCATACTGTAGCAGCTGAAAATGTTCTTAAAAAGTCCTGGAAAATGATTTAAAGTAAATAAATCTTAATCCCTGCTGCCTGTTTAAGGGTTAATATCTTGCACGTCGTTCATATCTAGATATAAATACGATAACTATACATGGTCCAGCTCTGGTCTGTTGTGGGTTTTTTAAAGCCCTCTCCCTCTGACTCTGTCTGTCTTGAGACGTGAATGTCTTGGCACGCTGTCACGTACAGGATAGACTGCCCAAGAGGAGGAGGAGGGAAGGAGGGAGGAGGGAAGGAGGGAGGTAGTGCAGTTGAAGGGGGGAGGAGGAGGAGGAGGAGGAGGAAGAGGTGGAGGCCATAGGACCTGAGCGCTACTGCTGCTGCTGCTTCTACTGCTGCTGCTCGCTCAATCCCGGATTAGTTCACTGACGGAGATGTTGCTGAGCCTTTGCCAAATCAGGCTTCGCCGCTACACCCACGTAACCCCGTCGCAGAAGAACGCATTGAACCGGACAGACAGCTGAGAGAGATTGAGACAGAGAAAGAGAGAGAGAGAGAAAGAAAGAGAGAGAGAAAGAAAGAGAGAGAGAGAGAGAGAGAGAGATGGAGGCGTTCATTGAAAGTTTTCCCTTGCTAGAGCGGGACCAGAACCCGGCTGAGAGGCTGAGACTTTCCTCCGAGTCCAGAAAGCAGAGGAGAGGAGGAGTAACTTCAAAGCCCCTTTCTGACCTTTGCAGAACCCATTGTGATTCGAGCTTGCCGGGACACGGCTGCTTTGTTTACCGTATAGTGTATTTATAACAGCAGATCAAGAGAGAACTCACTCCCGGGGGGGCAAAATTCCTCCCCAGGGAATGTTTCCGTGGCTCCCGGGGGGACGAGCCGAGCAGCCGCACACCACCACCACCACCACCACCACCACCGCTCTGCCCGAGTCCAGAAGGGAGCTCTACGTTAACCACAAAGCACCTTTTAAGCTAAAAAAACCCAGCGCCGCCGCTTTCAGGGGACGTAAACGGCTGCGAGCCAGAGAGATAACCTGGTCTCCTATTAGCAGGTACGATCTCACAGACTCCCACAAGACGTGACGGAGATTAACTTGGTGTTGTTTTGTTTTGACTTGACGTGTCTGGAACGAACACAGAGAGGTATTATGGTCTGTGTAGATTGTGATAAAGCTGCTGTATGTGTGCCAGGGCGGCCTGTTAAACAGTGTAATAGATTTTGGGGTGTAACTACAAACACTGATAGGCAGCGGTGAACCTGCCTGCTGAGTAAACAGTGAGGCAAGAGCTGAGATTGAGTCAATAAGAGAAGGAAGCTGAAGGAAGCTGATTTTTCTTGTTTGAGGTGAGAGGAGGTGAATCACCCACAAGACAGAGATTTCACACATTAAGCTTATGACTGTAATAAAATACATCAATTTAAAGGCTTTTAATGTGGCGGTGTAAACATATTGTGTTTTATAAGTAGGAATGCAGCTATATTTTAATAATCGATTGGTCGTTTTAAGTCATTTTTTAACCATTTACATCCATTTTCGGGTCAAATTTAACAGCTTGTAAAAACACCCCAGATGTCTTTTTTACTCTGAAATTTAATGACTTCTCTTTCTTTTAAAGGGAAATATTGACCTTAAGTTTATTGTGCTTGTAAAGGAAGAAGAAATGATCATTTATAAACTTCCTCCTTGACCCCTTACATGCTGCTCAGGTCAATTTAGACCTTTTAACAGCTTGTAAAAACACCCCAAATGTCTTTTAAACTGAAATTTGATGACTTCCCCTTCTTCTAAAGTGTCCCAAAATGCACAAAAAAACTTCTGGGCCATATTTGACCCACATTTATTGACATGGCTTTTAGTGAAATGAATAGTTAATAGTTTTAATAAGATAGTAGTTATGAGGATTTCTTTTTATGATGTAGCAGTGAAGACTGATGGCTCTAATGGTTATACAATAAACCCCACAGCTCCATAAAGTTTGTCATTTTTAATAAAATAACATTTAAATCATTATTGTTATGTTATATTTTCATGTCTTAGGTAAAATAGGACATATTGTGTGATAGGAGCTGTTTTTTCTCCAAAAATACAAAATACACTTTCAATAAAATAACATTTAACCACCAAAAAGAGATGCAAAAATGACTAAAAGAGACATAAATTGACTAAACAAACCTAAAACATACATAAATATGACTGAAAAGAGACCTAAGTTGACTAAAGAAACCTAATTGCCACCAAAAACAGGAAAACATGACTAAAAACAACCTACAGTTAGTTTGAGTGACAGTTGCCATCTAGTTACCATGGTAACTTAGAGATGGAGTGACTAAAGAGACTCGAAACTACCAATAAAATAACATTTCCATCATTATTGCTATGTTATATTTTCATGTCTTAGGTAAAATAGGACATGATATTGTGTGATAGGAGATGTTTAGTGGTGTAAAAGCTAAATAATACACTCTCTCTGCTCTCTGAAACATTAATCTTGAATTTATTGATCAGTCAGATCGAAAATGTGGTATAGACACTTTTTATGATTGGATTTTGTGTTGAATATGAAGAGTACGTAAGGGGTTAAAACAAGATTGTCAAACATTTCCCAGTTCCAGACAGTCATTTGTGACATTTTGATGCTTTTTTCTTTATCTTATTCGATCATAAATTGAGTATCTGAGTCTGTTTTTGGACAGCTGGTCTAAGAAACCAGGCGACTTATAAATGTCAATTTGATTTTTAAGGGTTTTAGGAAGCTTTAAAGGACATTTTTCACTTTTTCAAATGATTTCTAGAACCAATTAAGCAACAAAATAAAAGTTAGATTAAAGGAATAATGAAAAGATTGTTAGTTGTAGCCTTAATTATAACATTCAACTCTCCTGTCATGTATTTATGATTGATGAGACGCCTTCATGTGTGTGTTTCAGTCTAGTTGCTCGACCACAGTTACAGTACATGCTGCTTACAGTTGAGGAAGGGAGGGGGGGGGAAGTTTCCTCACCTTTTTGGCCACTGAATGAGGTGTCTGTTTAAGTGCCATGTAGCATGTGACCCCTGTATGAGCTGGTTTGAAGGAAGGGAAAAAAAACACACTCCCTGTCTGTCCTCAGCAGCATGTGTACCAACACCACAGGGAGTATGTATCTAATTAGGTGTTTAGGACAGAGCCGCCCTACAAGACCTGGCCTGTGTGTGTGTGTGTGTGACTTTGTGGGTCTTGTGGGGACCGTTTGGGGTTTAAACACTCACCTTGTTGGGACCAGTCGTCTTCATAGGGACCAAAGCCTGATCCTAAAGTGGTAAAAGTCATTTCTAGGGTCCTGGTTAAAGGGTTTGGTGTTAATTTGTTAGGGTTTGTTCAAAATGAATGGGAGTCAATGTAAAAGTCATTACGAAGATAGCTGCACAAACCTGTTATTGTGTTGTGTGTGTGTGTGTGTGACTTTGTGGGTCTTGTGGGGACCGTTAGGGGTTTAAACACCCACCTTGTTGGGATCGGTAGTCTTCATATGGACCGAAGCCTGGTGCTAAAGTGGTAAAAGTCAGTTTTAGGGTCCTGGTTAAAGGTTTGGTGTTAATTGGTTAGGGTTTGTTCAAAATGAATGGGAGTCAATGTAAAAGTCATTACGAAGATAGCTGCACAAACCTGTTATTGTGTTGTGTGTGTGTGTGTGTGACTTTGTGGGTCTTGTGGGGACCGTTAGGGGTTTAAACACTCACCTTGTTGGGATCGGTAGTCTTCATAGGGACCAAAGCCTGATCCTAAAGTGGTAAAAGTCATTTCTGAGGTCCTGGTTAAAGGTTTGGTGTTAATTGGTTAGGGTTTGTTCAAAATGAATGGGAGTCAATGTAAAAGTCATAACGAAGATAGCTGCACAAACCTGTTATTGTGTGTGTGTGTGTGTGTGTGTGACTTTGTGGGTCTTGTGAGGACCGTTAGGGGTTTAAACACTCACCTTGTTGGGACCAAAGCCTGGTGCTAAAGTGGTAAAAGTCATTTCTGAGGTCCTGGTTAAAGGGTTTGGTGTTAATTGGTTAGAGTTTGTTAAAAATGAATGGGAGTCAATGTAAAAGTCATTATGAAGATAGCTGCACAAACCTGTTATTGTGTGTGTGTGTGTGTGTGTGTGTGTAGATAAACCATAGCTTAGCTCTGATGAATTGTAAGGTGATATTTATAAAAGACGTACCTCCAGGCTATGGTTTTCTTTCACACTAGAGATGCATGCATGCATGATATTGGATTTCATGCCGATATTTTCCAGCTCATTTTGGCCAATTGCTGATGCTGATACTGATATAATGCACTTTATTTTTCCCTCCTGGCTGAGGAGACTATTATGCATGCAGTATTAAGTTGTAGTTTGATTTAAGAGAGGCAATATATGAAGGAAGAACTTAAGAAGGCTGCAGTTCAGGAGCTCAGCATGAACCTGCCAGGTGGGTCGTTCAGGAGAGTTTTCTTTGAGTTTATTACACAGACACGATTAATGTGAAGGATTTAATCTCTGGTTCACACTTCAGAGTTTAAGGTGGTAGTGGTGGTGGTAATGCACCTTAACATGCTGGTTTCACCCTGAACGTCCCAGTGCTTCATCTGCAGGCTCCACTTCACTCAGCTGCCTGACAGACCTGCTGCTTCTTCTCATTTTAATCTCAATAACAAACCCAAACCAGGGGGGGCGTCGGTGCTCCGGTTGGATTGATATGGAGAGCTGGAGCGAGTTGTTTCTCTTCAGCTCCGTTAGTCTCTCAGCTAGTCCCAGCTCTCTGTTTTTGGAGAGGGAGAAGCAGCTAAGTGAAGTTGGAGCCTGTGGAGGAAGCCCCAAGACCATTAAGCCAGGTGTATAGTACTGCGTCTGGCGAGGTAGTGACCGAAAGAATGAGATCTGGAGAGTGTCTGGGCTCAGCCGTAGAGATAGGGTTAGGAGTTTAGACGTCCTGGGGAGGCTAGGAGTAGAGATGCTGCTCCTTCACATGGAAAGGAGCCAGCTGAGGTGGTTCGGATGCCCCCCTTTATAGGTGTTCAGGGCCCGTCCAACTGAGAGGAAACCCCCGGGTAGACCCAGAACATGCTGGAGGGATTATAGATCTCTCCTGACCTGAGAACACCTTGGGATCCCCCAGGAGGAGCTGATGAGTGTGGCTGGGGCGAAGGAGGTCTGGGTTCCATTGCTTGGCCTAATGCCATTGCGACCTGGCCCCGAATAAGTGGCAGATAATGGATGGATGGATGGATGGATGGATGGATGGATGGATGTTGAAGAAGTGCTATAAAACTTTAGAGGCTTTAGAGTCAAATGGCCCATAAGGGGAAACAGCCAGGTTGTCATATCAGCAGAAATGTTCAGTTTGAAGCCGATATTTCATCAAAAAAATCAGCTGATACCAATGACGAGCCGACTTTATCGTACGTCCCTGTTTCACACATCCATTTATTAACTCTGAGCTTTCAATAAGCACTCTAGAAAACTCAATCACACTTTGCCAAAGCTGCACAAACCTCTAAATATGTTGTTTTAATGATGGATTGGGGATACATTGATACTCTTCAAACAGTCAGGTGCCTGAATGAAAAGTATATTCACCATCTACTGGATTCTACACAACTCTTTCTTTCCATGGGTGACTATAAAAAGTTGAAAGCACACTCATAACTCATAACTCCGATGAATTTATGTTAACAGATTAAAGATCAATGTTGAAGTGCATCTAAACACATTCCTTAGTCAGATCTTTGACTTTTGACTTTGAAATTTCATTGATGGTTAATGGCAAAAATTAACTGGTTTCACACTACACTACACTACATCCCCCTCTTGGGTAATATGATGCTATTAAAAATGGAGGGGAGGAAGAGGAGGAGGAATAAGGTGTATAAGTCGCAGTCTATTTTGGGGGGTGTCATGCTGGAAAAAACTCTTTTCTATTAAAGACTGGTTTATTTGAATGCACCAGTAGTTATTCATATTTTTATACTCCAAAACTTTCTCCGTTTACTTTTATTTGAAACACAATCAAAACCCACATATTACACCTGAGACAGTGTGTCGGGTTGATGGTTAATGGTCCCGGTAATGATTTGCTTAACTGAACTGGACCGGTATAATAACTCAGACTGGGTTCGGGTTTGGCTGAGTTTCAATTAAACCTTTTAAAAGAACACAGTAACTTTACATATTGAATACAGTGTGTAGCTGTTTGCTTACTCGAGTCCCAAAAACTCTTCATCCGAGCTGTCGCTGTGTGTAAATATACTACTGCACCCGAGTCGCACTTTTGCATATCACGCTTCAACATCAGTTTGGTCTGTAAATACTGAAACATCACAGCAACTAGTGTCCTTAAATACTTCTGATCAACACACAGTCATTTTCCTGTACAACATACAGCAGTAGCGGGTCATCAAGAGTCTATATTTTCATTATAGACGGCTGTAGCTCAGGAGGTAGAGCAGTCGTCCTCCAATTGGAAGATTGGCGGTTCGATTCCTGGCTCCTCCAGTCCACATGTCGATGTGTCCTTGGGCAAGACACTTAACCCCAAATTGCCCTGGAGGGTGTGGATTTGGGACCTGTGTGGTAGCCCCTGCCATCAGTGTATGAATGTGTGTGAATGGGGTGAATGAGATGTAGTGTAAAGCTCTTTGAGTGGTCGTAAAGACTAGAAAGGCACTATATAAGTACAGTCCATTTACCAATAGCTGGAGTGAGCAGTATGTGCTTGACACCACCGTTATGTTTACAGTTATCATTCTTAGTGTGGACGGCCTTTTACATACCTATAATCATATGCAGATCCAACCTCTTTGCATCTTCCTGGTGAATAGGACACACCCCACTTATAAATGAAAAAATATTGCATTAAAGTTTCATTGTTTTTATGGTATTTGACACTCTGTTAAACTCCTGGCTCTCTCGCCCTCCTCCAGGTCCCTGGATGCCCCACGGTGCCTTGTCCTCGGCCGCCCGGTGCTTCCCAATGGCCGGGAGTTGACCCCGCCCACCAGGATGACGCTGCGCGAGCAGCTAAGGGAGAAGATCTCGGCGGCCTTCTACCGCCACGGGCTGCTGTGCGCCTCCTACCCTGTACCCATCATCCTCTTCACATCTGCTAGCATCCTCACCTGCTGGTAGGTTTTCACACTGAGGTTTTAGAGTTTTTGTTTTTTTAGAGAAATACAAGTAGGAGTGCTGGAAAATCTTAAAAAATGGAAAAATATACGAACACTAGCTTCCTTCTGGGGCTACTAGATAACATCTTGGAATAAAATATAAAGGTACTCTTACAGTATAATTTGGAGAAACTCATATTTGTTATATTTAAACTGTTCTTTTTAAACTTGGTGGTTATTTTTTAGGCTGTAATGTCTTGTGATCTTAAAGGAAAACTTCACTGAAAATCTATAAGGAGTAATCTTCCAAACAGCCATTTTTTTAACCAATTGAGTAGCTAAGCATGCATCTTATAGTGAAGGCTCAGAGATATGAGGAGGTGATAAAGTGACAGGGGGGAGCAGCGCTTAATAAATGAAAGGTTTAGTCTCAGTGAGCGACTGACAGTAGGGTCGGTGTTAAGATGGATGAGTGACTCTAGGCATCTGAACACTGCCTCAAGGCTCCAATTTTAACATAATGGATGGAAAAAAACCCTCTTTTTCATCCAGTGTGGACTGACTGAACTGTACAGAAAGTGTTTTGACAGAAGAAACAAGTATGAGCCGGCCATCTGCACACACATAACAGCCCCCCCACCTCCTTCTATCCCGCTGACACCACCATACAAACATTCACTTAGCACGCGCACACATCCACTCTTGCTAAACCGCTGGTCAAAAAAGAGAGAGGACATAGGTCAGAGAGTTGGCCCGGCTTCATCAGGGAAAGTGTTGTAAAACAATCCTCCTGGAACGCACATGTGCACCTGCTGCGCTGCTGTCCGAGGGCGCGCTGACCAAGTGGAAGACTGACCATCAGACGACAGTGGGGAAGGGTTGAGGAGGGGGGGAAGTGGGAGTGGGAGTGAAAGAAAAGAGCTCGACGACAGGGATGTTAAAGGGAGTACTAGAGCAAAGGGCTGTGAGAAAATGGCTCTGTGAGAATGGGAGGCTTGTCCCTCCATCTGCCTGTCAGGAGGGGGGCCGGCTCCGCACAAAAGAGGCCTTTGTGGAGGTACAGTGACCTTGGAGAGTGGTGGTGGGGGGGGTTAGGGGGGAGGGAGGGAGCGAGCGAGGGAGGGAGGTGAAGCAGAGAGAGAGAGAGAGAGAAGAGAGCTTTCTGTCCAGCTGATGAGAACGTTTCCAAAAGAAGAATGAGTAATATTTGTATTTAACCAACAGCAGGAATGACCACGAGCTCTCCGCGTGGGAGTTGATAATGTCGTTGGTCAATAACCGCTGACTCAGCATTTCCACTATCAGCTGTTAAGACTCTAGACTAGTTTCACAAGTCTTCTCAATCCTCTACGTCCACCACTGAACCGCCTGTATTATAAAAAATGAAATAAACCCTGACATACTGTTCCTATTCTGACCAGTTCACCTTCATAAATTACCTGTTAGTCATTTATAAATGCTTGATTAATCCTTAATGAAGCTGATTTTATGGTCCAGGAGAATATTTTATTTAATATGAAGAATGCAACAACATGAATCTTCTCAATCCTCTACATCAGGGGTGTTAAACTCAGCCCAGTTTGATCTGAAGTGGGCCGAAACCAGTAAAACCATTGTGAAAAATGAGCAGTTTCATCAATAATATTATGTCTTTTTTTTTTCAGATTATTTTGCACAGAAGCTGCTTGACAACATTCAGAGAGCAGAGAAAATGTATTTTCTTTTAGGTTTTACACCCCTACGATCACACAATATTACGTCCTATTTTACCTAAGACATGAAAATATGACAATAATTATTTAAAAGTATTTTATTGAAACTTAAAATTACAATAACTTAATGAAACCATAAAATAAATCCTCATAACTACTTATAAAACTATTATTTTAACAAAAAGCCAAAACATTTGTAGCACCTATACAAAAGATAACATCATATTTCATTTTGGTGCATTTTTGGCCACTTTAGGAAAACTCTTATTTTTCTGTAATATTCATACTTTGCAAAGTTGTCTAACGGGCCAGATTGGTCCTTTTGGCCGGCCGGTTCTGCCCACGGACCGTATGTTTGACACCCCTCAGCTTTACGTCCACCACTAAACCGTCTATATTTAAAAAATGAAATTAAAAATGCATCCTCACTCCTGTTTAGGCTGTTTATAAATACATTTCTCTCTCCACTTCATCATCTGATTGTATTTGCAGCTGGATTTCAACAAAAACTGCATTATTATCAAACATCTGGTAAATAAGTGGCTCAGAAACAGCTCAGTTCCTCTTTAAACTTCTCATCCTGCTCTCTATAATCTCCTATACTGCTATTCTCCACAGTTAAACTCACTACTTAGTTGTTTCAGTTGTCAAAACCGCATCGAAACAAGTATAAATATGAAGTTTGATCGTGTTTCCTAAAGACTCCTGTTGACCAGGAACCTGCAAATCTGATTTTTGAGTGTGAAGAGAGAGCTCAAATGGAAATAAAAACATGTGCTTTGAAATCCTCATGGCTCAATATGACTGGTGTTGGCTTCACGTGGCCTTTAGTGACAGCTCTGTGAGGATGAGTTATGGTGAAGGTGCTCCGTCCTGTCATGATCACCGACTGTAAAAGCTGATAATAACATTCTTGTAAATGTCAGCCTAGTAAAGCTTTTAGTGCTAACATGCTTTTTCTCACAGTTGTGGTTTTAAAAGGAATTAAATTAAGCGTCTTTTCTTGTTTGTTTTGATGTGGTTTTACCTGATTAACAAGTAAAAGGAAAAGCACACAAGCTCATAAAAAAAAAAACTCCTCTTTTCTCCATCAGAAGGACAACAAAATTTTTTTTTTCTTATCTGTCAAACCACTGAAAGCTCAGTCTGTGCACTATGGGTCACGGTTGCCCAACAATACCATTTCAAAAATAAACTGAACTATCCCTAAACACACACACACACATACACACACACACGTGGGCTTGGTGCTCAGAGGGAACTTGTTCCGCAGGGGTGACCCACCCATTTCCAGGAAAAAACAGGGAGGGGAGTCGTCGGTCTCTCTCCAGGTAGTATTTAATCTGGCAAGAAAAGCCGGAGGCCGCGTTTCCATGTTGTCTGAAGTGTTGCACAGTGAAACCAAAATCACACAAACAACATTCCTACAAACTCAAGCGCTCACCTTTTATCAAGACAGCAGCATCTCCGAGTCGGGGCCATTCCTTTGCAGCTACTAATCTAATGTAATGTTGTGTGTCTTGATTTTAATGATGTCATCGTCACGTATCAGCTGAAGAAGATTTTAAACGCTATGAGAAGTTCAATCATTCTCACATATCTAATATTTACCCCCCCCCCCCCCCCCTCTTCCCTCTCTTCTCCCCTTCCCCTCACTCCCCCCCCCTACACAGCTATCCGTTGTTGAGGCTTCCTCTGCCTGGGACGGGTCCTGTGGAGTTCACCACAGGGGTGCGAGACTACAGCGTCCCTTCCCATGAGCCACAGGGAGACTTCGGAGAACGGCCCGACTGGGTAGGAGACGAGAGAAACGAGAACGCAACACATACATTGTTTTATGTTGTTTTTTTTGTCCATATTCAGACCTGCATTATAACTTTAAATGCTCCTGTCTTATTCTATTTCAGCTTAATTTACATTTTATTTCCAATTTAACACTTTTAATCATATTTAAATGTCTTTTTTATTTTGCCAGCTGTTGCTTTTATGTCCTGTCTTCTTTAAATCTTTAAATCTGTACCCTAAACTTGATGTTGCTTCTCAAAAAATTGTCTAAAAACTGGTGGATAAGCTCAGAAAAATACATTTTTAAGATAAGATATTCCTTTATTAGTCCCACAATGGGGTAAATTTGCAATATTACAGCAGCAAGTGGACATTAAACATAGAAGAGCATCAATAAGAAAGAATAAAGAACAATACATAAGTACAAAAAACAATAATAGTAGAAATATATAATAAAATAATAATAATTGTGACATTATGTACAGCAAAACAGTAATATTGGTATTGAGTGGTAATATAACAGATGATATTGTTATTGCACAGATTAAAGTGAAGAAAATATATATATGCATATTATATATATATTGCACAGTTGAATTGAAATTGGTATTATACAAACATTTTTACAGTAATATAACCTTTAAAAGCAGGAAAAGACAAAAGTTATTCCATATTGCGATATTCAAAATCTAAGATGATATCTATCAAATATCACATTACGATATATTATAGTGTTTTATTGCCCAGCCCTAATACTTATCTTCTAAGCCAGAATCTTTACCCGAAACTTGATGTGGCTTCTCAAACATGAGTCTAAAACTGGTGCTCGGACTTAAAGAGGAAGCGCTTTCATGCAAACTAGTGTAACAGTAAAGATGGAGGCTCATAAATAATGTAACGGACAGTCATGCTTCACTTATCAGCCGTAGTTTGAGATCCAGGAAACTTTACACTCTCTGTATAAGTGCTGCTTTTCAGACCTCAAACAGTTTGTTCCATGTCTCTAAATGTGTGATGTCACTATGTGTGTGCTGCAGTATCGGGGTCCTCCGGTCGCCTACATCCAGCAGGTGTTGGTGAAGGCGGCGGTGTCTCCGTGGGAAAGCAGCCTGGTGCCGGTGGACATGTTCCGGTCGCCGCTGGGCCAAGTCTTCAGCCTGCTGGAGGAGATCCGCAACCACGTCTACTCTGACAGGTAGACACAGACACACACAGACACACACACATGATGTTAGATGACAGACGTGATTTTCATTGCTTCCTGTAGAGGAATGTCGAGCTCCGTGAACACCTGATAAAATCCTACATGATGCATCTTTAAACAAAACTAAAGTTACAACTAGAGCTGAACAATTAATCAAAATGTCATCTTGCTGATCCTTATTTGTCACTGAGCCAAATGCAGATGTTTTCAGCACAAATCAATCAGGATCAATACGTTTAATAACGTCATCCTGATCAGCTGTGCAAACTTTTACTGCAGAAAAAAGTCAAATTTATTGATTCTGAATCAAAGACCCATCAGATCCAAAATTTAATCAATCTGGAATATTTGAAATAGAGCGAAAGCCACGAATCTAAATAGGTCATAAATGTATTTCTAAAAAAGGTGTAAAAAGCATTTCAACCATTTAGATTTGAATTGTGGAGCTAGGCTTCACAAACTGTTTCAAGATTTCTGTGTCTGGATTTAATGGGCGGGTCTTAAAATCACCGCCGCGTTAACCAATAGCACGGTTACACACCGGAGCATAAACCCGCCCCTGCTGCTGTAGAGGTATAAATACATTCAGCGCACACTACTACTACAGTCTACAGGTAGCAAGTTAGCTGAGCTAGCCGCCGAGTTAGCCGCCGAGCTAGCAGCTGAGCTAGCCGCCGAGTTAGCTGCTGAGTTAGCAGCAGAAAGCTCTCAGACCTAGCGTCCATGTTTCTGGTAGAGGTGGTGACTTTGATTGACAGGTCACACTTGCTAGGAGGCGGGGCTTCAGCGGACTCGGCGGGCACTCCCACAGCGTTTGGGAGCAGAGAAATAGGCTGACTTTTACACAACTTTGAAGCCTAATTTCATATATTTGGCGATTTTTTTTTAATCATTCAAATTTGGCAGGGTGGTTAACAACACACTTTTCTGTGGTATGTCAAACTCAGAACACATATTTATTCTTACTTTACACAGACTTTAACTTTTAATGAAGGTAAAGATGAATTAATGATTGTATAAAGTTTGTCCTCCATGTTTTTAAACTGTGTTGTTGTTTAAATACATAGGTCTGTCCCTCAACATGTTAGCAGTTCAAAGTCGAGCCATGAACCCAAAAGTATATATTTACTTTAGAGGAAGAAAGAAAAACATGCATGACGTTGACATATGGAAAGAAGCGAGCTATCGATCTGTTGTAAACCGGTCTGACTTTGACCTCTGTTAGTTTGACAGCTTTACTGTACCGAGCACTGATATATAGGACAGCTTCTAATTATCTTTACACTACACGTTAAAATGGATCGATTCCCGCTCAGAAAGTAATTAGATTTGGAGTTTTAATGACTCCTCGCCTCTGCTCCACCATCCTCTCACCCCCCTCCCCCCTTTTGTTTCTTACCTTCCTTGTTCAGCTCCGGGGTTCGGAGTCTGGAGGCGCTGTGTCTCCAGGTGACGGACCTGTTTCCAGGGTTACGGCGGATGCAGTCGGTGCTGCCAGAGCACGGCTGCCTGCTCGTTTCTCCCGGAAACTACTGGCAGAACCAGCGGGAGCTGTTCGACTCGGACCCCGACCTCCTGAAGACCATCCAGAAGCACGAACCGAAAGGCCTGCACACCTCGGCCACGCTGCGAGGTAGGGACGGAGGAGGACTCGGACTCATGGGGTTGGATGGTTAAAGAGAAGCTGATAGGCTGCCTGCACATCTCTGGGATGTTTAGCTGAAGGGAGAAACCTTTTTGAGTTCTTTTTTTGTCAAGTTGAGGTTTTTGTGTTTCACTATTTCAACCCTCGAGGTGTTTGGTGTGCATCTGTTCTGAAGAGCAGGTACAGTATGTCTTATAAACTTGTGCTTTGACCCAATTACATTACTCATATTAGTGCTGGGCGGTATGACCAAAAACGGTGTCACGGTATATGACGGTATTTTTTTCCCCTGTTTTTCCCGGGTTTCTCCCGTATTTTAGACTCATCTCCCGCCGCCCTCCCGTTTTGCCTTTTCTCTCGGGAATCTCCTGTAATTTACAGCCCCAACTTTGTTTGTTAATAATAATGAGAAGCGCACAATAATAACAAAGGTTTTATTTTGAAAGCTTAGACAGGAAGCCACCGCAGCTCCCGTTAGTTTGACAGAAGCTGAAACACACACGAAATGTTTTAACTGTAAATAAAAGTGCACATTTTCCAGCCTGTGTCAGACACAATGCAAAGAGTTTACTGACTAATTATTAAAAACCAGGATGTGTTGCGTGAACTATCATCATCTTAACTCGCTCGGCAGGCACACATCTTCTGCTGTTTGTTGAGCGACAGGAAGCGCAACACTGAAAAGGGTCCCGTCTACCGCCCAGCACTAACTCATATAGAGCTTATAATGTGGAAAACATCCCAACCCCATCAATCAAAAATGATGAACCTGTTCAAACTTGTTGCAGAGGTCTGGTAAACGTCACACATTCGTCACATTTACACAAACTTACAGAAGAGTTTGTCGACATCTCTGCATTATGTGGATGACAGAAGAGCTAATAACAGAGTAATGTTTTCCTTTTCCATCTGTTCTTAACTTCTTACGCCACTTTTAACTCACAGAAAGTCTATTTTAGAAATGGAAAAGGTGCAAACTAAAGGAGTAAGGGGGTTTTTCCAGGGCTCCTTTTTTTTGTCTGCTATCACTCACAACAGGAGAAACTTGTAAGAGGTAGTGAGCGTGGGGGGATTAGTGGTATCAGCAAACTTTAAGAGGCTTTTAATATTTACAGTACAGAGAACAAGCAGTTTCATTCCCTGGGAACTTTAATTTAATTCTCTTAAAAAAAAAAAACTTTGCCCACTGACATAGTGAACGAAAATCATCCAGCTCAGCATTCTGCCTCACCTTCCAGCTCAAGTGATTTAGAGGTGGGAAGCTTATTGTGGAGCTGGAGCTGGAGCTGGAGTCAGGGACAGCTTGGCTTCCCACATACAGTCCAACTTGATACTCTTGTTAACATTGAGCTAGTGTGAGAGCGCTGGCAACCTGAGCCGTCAGCTGTGTCTGATGGTCGGGGGGGAGAGGGGGGGCGGAGAGCCTTCACTTCCTTTCACCCCACTCTTTATCTATGCAGGCTAATAAAAAAGGCATCCCACCCCCCCTGCATGAAGTATATTAAAATTAAATGGGACTAACATTTTATTGAGCATACTACAAGAGGCGGTGTAATATAACAGCTGTAGGGATTTTGGGAATTTGCTGTTATGTAACTACGAGACAGGCGACTAATGAACGAGCTTTGATGTGTGAGGTTATTTATATTAATGTGTTGTTCTGTGTGTGTGTTTTCAGAAATGTTAAAATGTGTGTGTGTTTGTGTGTGTTTCAGACCTGCTGTTTGGCGTTCCCGGGAAATACACAGGTGTCAGTCACTACAACAGGAAGAGGGTGGTGACTTACACTATCACTGTGGTGCTGTCCAGCTACGACGCCAGGTCAGTTACAGATAAAGTCATAAATTATAAGCTTCAATCTCTTCTTTGTTTATTTTTACCACGTGTAAATAAAGACGCCATCGTGTAAAATCTACTGTGACCAATGCTCCTGATTTTATATTAAATTTAAAGTATAATATAAAGTAGAAGCTTAGTG
>NC_084976.1:29537144-29542144 GCF_963691925.1 Scomber scombrus | reverse complement strand
AATGCCGGGTTTGATTCTTGTGTCGGACATCGGCCCAGTTTCCTTATTGTCTTCTCTTCCTTCCTTCCTTCCTTCGTTCCTTCCTCCCTTCCTTCCTGTCTTCTTTTCCTTCTTTCCTTCCTTCTTTCCTTCCTTCTTTCCTTCCTTCCTTCCTTCCTTCCTTCCTTCTTTCCTTCCTTCCTTCCTTCTTTCCTTCCTTACTTCCTTCCTTCCTTCCTTCCTTCCTTCCCTCTGTCATTCCTTCCTTTCTTCCATCTTTCCTTCCTTCCTTCCCTCTGTCCTTCTTGTTTTCTTTTCCTTCCTTCCTTCCTTCCTTCCTTCCTTCCTTCCTTCCTTCCTTCCTTCCTTGTCTTCTTTTCCTTCCTTTCTGTCTTCTTTTCCTTCCTTCCTTCCTTCCTTCTTTCCTTCCTTCCTTCCTTCCTTCTTCCATCTTTCCTTCCTTCCTTCCGTCCTTCCTTCCTTCCATCTTTCCTTCCTTCCTTCCTTCCCTCTGTCCTTCATATACCTCAACGATAAAAATGAGGCCAGCAAAAGAGACAATTGGAGACAATTCAAAATCCAAGCCATTAAGAAATCATTTTAAACTTTAAATGATTTATTTTAGATGTAACCTTTTGTAAAATACCACTACTTATAGTTTAATGTCTAAATGACTTCTGCAGCCGTTATATATGATCCTCATTTTACTCCTTCACTGACATTCAAATGAATTCTGTTAATATTTACAGCTCGAAAACAAGCCGTTTCAGTTTCACCAGTATCTCTTATCTTATTCACAGAAAGACAAGGACACACACACACACACACACACACACACACACAATGGTTTCCTACTTCCTCCTGCATTTACTCTACATAGCTCTATGTTAATGTTTACAGCAGGTGGGCGTCAGAAAGTCAGCGTGTTAGTGTGGACAAAAAAAACACACAGAACGGGGGGTGGTGGGGGGGGGGGGGGGGGGGGGGGGGTGGATGTGGGTTGGCCTCGGCGACGGGGGCGGAGATGTAGTCATATTGACACGCAGCCGGCCGTCCAATCATCAGAGGATCAATAGAAAGCAGACGTCGTGGCGTGACAACGGCACATTGTCCTCCAACCATAGACGGAGATGCGCTCCTATCAGCTGTGGGTTGAGCTTCTGCTAGCTTCACTGTGCTTCTTTGCATAAACACACATCAAGGTTAACATAACCGAACTACGTATACACACACACACATCCTGCTTAGTCATAGTTGATGTGTGTGTGTGTGTGTGTGTGTGTGTTGTGTACAGTGTTACTGAGTGCGTCTGTAACCTGCAGAGTAAGAGAGAGACTCGGTGACCCAGTTATACACTTTCCTCTTATCTTCACTCTCAATCTAATCTGTCTGTTCACTTCATCAAAGCTGGAAATTCCCAGCAGATACCCGATAGAGATATTGACCAATCATTTCTACTGTATTTTGATTATTTACTTCGGCTGATCTATCCGTCTTATGGCGCTTTTCCACTACACAGTTCTTCTTTTCCTTCCTTCCTTCCTTCCCTCTGTCCTTCTTGTCTTTTCCTTCCTTTCTTCCTTCCTTCCTTCCATCTTTCCTTCCTTCCTTCCCTCTGTCCTTCTTGTCTTTTCCTTCCTTTCTTCCTTACTTTCTTCCATCTTTCCTTCCTTCCTTCCCTCTGTCCTTCTTGTCTTCTTTTCCTTCCTTCCTTCCTTCCTTTCTTCCTTCCTTCCTTCTTGTCTTCTTTTCCTTCCTTTCCTTCCATCTTTCCTTCCTTCCTTCCTTCTGTCCTTCTTGTCTTCTTTTCCTTCCTTCCTTTCTTTCTTCCTTTCTTCCATCTTTCCTTCCTTCCTTCCCTCTGTCTTTCTTGTCTTCTTTTCCTTCCTTCCTTCCTTCCTTTCTTCCATCTTTCCTTCTTATGGCGCTTTTCCACTACACAGTTCCAGCACGGCTCGCCTTGACTCGGCACGGTACCTTTTCCATTACAAAAAAGTACCTACTCAACGTGGGCGGGGTCGTCATAGCACGGCTCCGCGAAACTGCTGTGACTTCGTTTTATACGCGACACAAAACACATAAACAATGGAGGACATTGAGGCGATGGTGTACTTGCTGCTGTATGAGGCTTTCTGTCTAACAAAAAGCAAGAGAAGAAAAACAAATCGCTGTAACGCTGTTGTTGGTATTTAAAAATGCCGGGTTTGATTCTTGTGTCGGACGTCAGGCCCAGTTTCCTTCTTGTCTTCTCTTCTTTCCTTCATTTGGTTGGTTCCTTCCTCCCTTCCTTCCTGTCTTCTTTTCTTTCCTTCCTTCCCTTCTTCTTTTCCTTCTTTCCTTCCTTCCTTCCCTCTGTCCTTCCTGTCTTCTTTTCTTTTCTTCCGTCCTTCCTTCCTTCCTTTCTTCCATCTTTCCTTCCTTCCTTCCCCCTGTCCTTCTTGTCTTCTTTTCCTTCCTTCCTTCCTTCCTTCCTTCCTTCCTTCCTTCCTTCCTTCCTTCCTTCCTTCCTTCCTTCCTTCCTTCCTTCCTTCCCGTCTTCTTTTCCTTCTTTCCTTCCTTCCTTCCCTCTGTCCTTCCTGTCTTCTTTTCTTTTCTTCCGTCCTTCCTTCCTTCCTTTCTTCCATCTTTCCTTCCTTCCTTCCCCCTGTCCTTCTTGTCTTCTTTTCCTTCCTTCCTTCCTTCCTTCTTGTCTTCTTTCCCTTCCTTTGTCTTCTTTTCCTTCCTTCCTTCCTTCCTTCCTTCCTTCCTTCCTTCCTTCCTTCCTTCCTTCCTTCCATCTTTCCTTCCTTCCTTCCCTCTGTCCTTCCTTCCTTCCATCCTTCCTTCCGTTTGTCCGTCCTTCCTTCTTTCCTTCCTTCCTTCCTTCCATCTTTCCTTCCTTCCTTCCCTCTGTCCTTCCTTCCTTCCATCCTTCCTTCCGTTTGTCCTTCCTTCCTTCCTTCCTTCCTTCCTTCCTTCCTTCCTTCCTTCCTTCCTTCTTGTCTTATTTTACTTTCTTCCATCTTTACTTCTTACTATGTCGTGCTCATGACTCTTCTGACCAATCAGTGGCCGGCAGTCTGGTGACGTCACATTTTAGTATCGGCTCGGCTCGCTTGGAACCTCACCAGAGCAGGTACTAAAAAAGTACCAGGTACCAGGTACTTTCCCTAGTGGAAACGCAAAAAGAACCGAGGCGAGCCGAGTCGAGGCGAATCGTGCTGGAACTGTGTAGTGGAAAAGCTCCATTATTCTTGTTAACAGCATGAGGGGCTTTATTCAAATTTGGCACAAACGTCCACTTTGGTGTCCAACATGAACCGATTACAGTTTGTGGGTCAAACGTTTTGTCCCTTAAATCAAGAGCTCGTACGCTAATTATGACAAATCTTTCACAAATGTCTAATAGGGTACGATGTTGAAGTGATGACATTTGCACTCTCCTGACCATTATTTAACGCCATAACTCAGGAGCAGAAGGGGAGATTGTGGTCATAGTTCACATTTGTTCAGATACTGAACTTATTTTGAAACTGTGGTGATTTTATTAAAATCCTTCAAAGTCTTTACTACAAATATTAAGAGTCCTAACACACCTGGATGTTGACCGGTTGGCAAAGGCATGCAACCATGAAGCAGTGTTTCTAACGAATGACATCACCTGATCTTAATCACAGGTGTTCATATTAAAACTTTGACTTGATTAGATTAAATATTATCACGTCACCAAAGTTATTACACTTCAATGTTCAAAGTTCTTTATTGTCAATCCTGCTACGTTTACAGGACATGTGGAGGATTGAAATGATGTTCTCAGTTTGGAAGGGGGGGGGGGGGTGGACTAGTTCCTGTATTAGCAGAGGGGTGAGAGTTAGTAGGGGTCATGTTTTCATGGGGGTCAAAGTGCAGAGAGAGGGGAAGAGAGAGTTCAGCTTCCTCACAAGCCTGGTGGGTTAAGCTCCTCTTCAGTCTTGAGGTGAGGGCCCGAAGGCTCCGAAATCTCCTCCCGGATGACAAGAAGCTATGTGAGGGAGGGGTGGTGGGGGGGGTCACGTGCAATGCTGAGTGCTTTACAGGCCAGGTGCATGTTGTAGATGTCCAGAAGGGACGACAGTGAGGCACCAATGATCTTCACTATGTGCTGGAGGGCTCTTTGGTTGGAGGAGGTGCAGCTTCCAAACCACACTTCCCTCTGTCCTTCTTGTCTTCTTTTCCTTTCTTCCTTCCTTCCTTAGTTCCTTCCTCCCTTCCTTCCTGTCTTCTTTTCCTTCCTTCCTTCCTTCCTTCCTTCCTTCCTGTCTTCTTTTCCTTTTGTCCTTCCTTCCTTCCTTCCTTCCATTCGTCTGTCATTCCTTCCTTCCTTCCTTCCTTTCTTCCATCTTTCCTTCCTTGCTTCCCTCTGTCCTTCTTGTTTTATTTTCCTTCCTTCCTTCCTTCCTTCCTTCCTTCCTTGCTTCCTTCTTGTCTTCTATTCCTTCCTTTGTCTTCTTTTCCTTCCTTCCTTCCTTCCATCTTTCCTTCTGTTTGTCTGTCCTTCCTTCCTTCCTTCCTTCCTTCCTTCCTTCCTTCCTTCCTTCCTTCCTTCCTTCCTTCCTTCCTTCCTTCCTTCCTTCCTTCCTTCCTTCCTTCCTTCCTTCCTTCAGGAAGCCTTCAGCTTCCAAACCACACAGTCATGCAGCAGCTCAAGTTTCAGGGCTCTGGCTCTACTCAGTGTGCAGATTTCATGGCAATCCATCCAAATGTGAACTTCATAGTGCTCGGAAAAAAAAGTCAGGGGATCAAATATCAAAGGATTCATCCTCGAAAGATCATGAATGTCTTTTAATATCACAGAAATCTTATTGAATAGTTTAGTTTTTGTTGATTTTTTTCTCTCCTTTCTCTCTGCAGTGAGATCTTTCCGTACCTCGTGGTGGTGATCGGCCTGGAGAACGTCTTGGTCCTCACTAAGTCTGTGGTGTCCACGCCCGTCGACCTCGAGGTCAAACTCCGCATCGCTCAGGGTAAAAGCACAGAGTCTTGTTTGTGTGTTTACTAGTCAA